>NW_006800582.1:80388-93641 GCF_000485575.1 Poecilia formosa | reverse complement strand
GCCTGAATCGGACTGGTACCTTGCCGGTGGACTTGACTCCTTTCCAGACGCAGAAGTAAACCAGAACCCAGACGGCCATCAGACACAGCATCAGCTCCCAGTTGATCCGACCCGGTTGGTCCAGTCCAGACGAGATGTTCAGCACTTTGTTCCTGCGCAGGCACAGAACGGGTCAGAAAGACGACCCCGACCCGACCCGACCCGACCCGGTACTCACTCCCAGAACTCGATGATGGGCGAGCGGGCGTCGGCCAGGTCGGCGCATGTCAGGTTGGCTCCGCCCACGGTGACGTTGGCCAGGCTGGCGTTGCTGCAGTGCAGGTGGTGGAAGGTCTCCAGGCAGTTGGGCGTGTTCCATTCGTTGTCACAGGTGGACCAGGGGAGGGCGGAGCTAAAGGACTTGATCAGGTAGTAGAAGCCCCAGGCCAGAACCATGATGTAGTAAGTGTTGCAGAAAAACACGATGACCATGGAGGCGTAGCCCAGACCTGCACAGAACACAAACAAGATCAAAACCTGAAGATAAGTTTCAAACAGAAAACATTTCAAACATTCCTGCGCTGACATGCTCTCTAATCTTAAAACATGAGGTGAGTTACTGGAATCTGTTCCAGATTATTCTCGATATGATTGATCGAACAATGGAGGCTGAAGTCCGCAGCTGGTTCTGCTGTAAACATTATCAACTTTTTATTGGAGACCAGTTTAATGTTTGACCTCATCAAAGGAAACAAAACTTCACAAATTAACTTTGCACACTTGTAAATACCTTGTTGTCATGGTTACAGTAATAAACAGGCAGCTCCTCTTCAGCTTAAACATCTGAGTTATGAACATTTATGTCACTTCCTGGAAGCTTCAGTGGATTTTCATGTTTCTTCAGTTGTTTAGTAAGAAATAAATTCTCCTCTTTCAGATTTACTTCTTTTCTTTTCTTTTATGTTTTTTTCCTTCTGGACAAAAGAAGGAAAAATGACTAATTATTTCCATTGAAAACTTGTCAGTTTTATTAATAAAATCTCAAAATCAAAATTTGAATCTACCAAAAACTATTTTAATTTTTTTCCAATTATTTTTAGACTTTTGTTAGTGTTTAACTTTTTGCCTTTATTTATTTTAATTATTTTTTTAGGAAACAAAGACATAAATTAAAATTCCAGGTTTTGGATATTTTCAAGAGAAAAAAAGTTAAAATTTTTATATTAAATATATATATTTTTAGTTTGAATTAAAAATGCATTAGTTTATGTAGTATGAACGCGTTTTCTCTTTTAGGTCATTTTTATTTCATGTAACAAAAGTCATTGTTCCCATCCAGCGGCCATCTTTGGGGGGTTGCAGCAGTTATTGGGCGACAGGCGCAGGACACCAGGACATGTCCCTCCGTCCACCACATGGACAGACATGGACACAGACAGCTGAGCACAGCGAGGAGTTTTCCTCTCCACTGTAGCTTCCTCGCTCCGTTCCACACAAGGAGCTGCTCGGTCAGCTCCCTCAGATGCAGTAAACTGTTATCAATGTGTGGAGCTGATAACAGGAAGCAGCGCCATGAGAGGATTTATGGTTGTGAGGGCTGAAGGTCTGAGTGAAGGATCCGCGGCTCATGAACCTTCAAACTGCCGACGAAGCGATTCTTCCAGGTTATCAAACCAACATGTCCTCAGATTTTCAGCTGGACTTAATCTGGGACAGATTGTGACGTTATTGATATTGTGTGTTGCAACTGTTTCCGTTTATAATTATCTGAACATTCTTGAAAAACGATCTTTGTTTTCCAGGAGTTTTATCCCAGTTAAAGGTTGAAAAAGGACAAAAACTTTCCTCTAACAGAAATTTACGTTTTTATTCTGTTAAGTTTTTGCTACTCATTTTTTAAACCCAGAAGAAATTTCTCTCAGGTTTGTCACATTTTATGAAAACTAGTTCTATGTTCGGTTTATGCAGTAAGTCAAGCTGAATAGTTAATATTTATTAATCTGTGCACTCTTCTAACATCAGCAGGTAAATAAGTGGATGAAATCATGAATATGAACTATCAGTATGAATCTGCATTTGGAATTTCATTTTCTCCCTCAAAGAATTCAGAATTATTTCAGCAACGGAGTGAGAAGGATGCAAAACGAGTTAAACTAACATTATTCTCATGAGGACCAAATTTACTGTGTGTTAAACTGAACTACTTAAATGTTGCTTTAAAAAGTTAATTAAAAAGCTGTGTTCTGTAGATTCAACTATTTTTAATTTCACTGAATTCAGAACTCGGTTTCTGACAGAAAGTAAATAAAGTCTGGATGTGTTCAGAGGCACGAAAATCATTCAAAGGATTTAATTAACAAGATTAATGTGTTTTATTATCATAGCTAATAATAAAACACAACTACGAATATTCTGCAATCCTGCCAACAGATTAAGTTCTGGACTGGTTCTGGACTGGTTCTGACACAGACATAAGGCTGGGTGTCGTCTGCGTACGTAAATGCTGCATTCAGAATCTGAACCAGAGAACCAGACGGACCGACGCATCAATCAAAGTCCAAGACAAATGAACAAGTTTAAACACGTTGAGCAGCAAATCAGCCAAGGTTCTGGTAAGCCGGACCCAAGGTTCTGGTAAGCCGGACCCAAGGTTCTGGTAAGCCGGACCCACCTTTGAACAGTGGAGCGATGTTCCACACGTTGATGCTGCCGGCCTTCATGAACTGACCGAGGGCGATCTCCAGGAAGAAAATCGGGATTCCTCCCACGAAAACGATCAGCAGATACGGGATCAAGAAGACGCCTGGGGAGACACACACGATGCATTCAGGGACAGTCAGAAACACCAGCCACACTGAGGAGCTGCCTACTCAAAATGAATGAGTAAATGCAGAGAGAACTGGTTTGATTCATCTGGAAAATGTTGTGGTCCATTTGACGCCGAAAGATTCTGGTCCGGACCATCTGCTCTTGGACTCATTTTCAGCCCGGTTCTGGTTCTGTCCACGTTGTGCAGAACCTTTGAAGGTAGAACAACCGGGATCACGGGTTCCACAGCAGCAGGAAATGAAACGATGAGGACGGGCAGAGCGGGAATTGAACCTGCAACCCACCAACTGCAGGGCGACCGGTTCCATTCAGGCCCATTTGTTCAGTTGAAATCATTCGTGGTCCCGTCAGCTCGGGAGTTCCCCAGGGCTCTGACCCAGGAATCTCAGTACTCGGTTTCCCATCTCTCTCTCTCAGCCAAACCGAATTCCTTCCCTCCTTCAACTTCAAGTAAAACTCAAATTCATCCCACTGGTTCGCCAACAGAACCCCGTCCACCCCCAGAACCCCTCCGTAACTCTCAGACCTCCTTCACTGCTACACCTGGCCGTACCTTATTAGAACCGGACCAGAACCAGAACCAGACAGTGGGACTGTTTCAGCAGACGGACGCAGCGGCTTTCAGCTCTCTTGACAACCGGAAAAGTTGTGCATATGGATGGGTGGATTTTCTGAAAGTTTGCTGGAACTTTGACAGCTTAATATGAATTTATTACTCAGTTATTTTTAAATTATTTTCTTCTATATAGTTGACCATTAATTATTCATTTGTCAATTTCCATGGCGGCGCACAAGGACACAATGGTTTTCAACTTTCTTAACACCTGGACAAGTTGAACGTGATTACCGAGCAGTTTTTATGGAGATGGGACATTGATGTCCTGTTGATGTGATGAGTGACTTCCAGCGGAGGTGACGTCGGGACCACCAGGATCTACGTGGATTATGGTCGGACTCGGAGAGAATCGTCGGTGTTTTGTACATTGACGACGTTAATAGAAACGAGGAGGGGAGTTCTGGAGGAACTCGTGGACCTCCCCTCCCAAACCTTCTCCTCCTCGGATCCACCATCAACAGGCTGAATGAAGAGTAGCTCCTTGAAATCTCCAGCTCCCAATATTCTAGCCTTTAAGATTGCCATCATCGTCCTGCCTACCAGAGACATTTTCCCCAGATTACACCAATCTTATATGTTTTGACTGTTTATAAATGCCATAAGAACAGCTGTACTACTAATTTCGTCGTACAGTTTATTCATTCCCTGAATCTCGTGTTAAAAGGACGGCGGAATAAAACAGGCAGTTAAATTCTTGATAAAAACTGTTTAAAGCATTGTGTGTGAAAGGGAGTTTTATTACCGCTCGGTGATATAACTTCATACAAATTCAATGTTTTTTTATTGTTGATTAAATGTTGCATGACTCTGTTTTTGCGTTCGGTGATGTAAAGCCTTGCTGCTGAAATGTGCTATACAAACAAAATATGATTTGATTTGTACAATGACAATAAATCAAATCTGATGGAAGTCATCACTTGTGGTTATTCCTGAGGGTAAAAGGCCAACCCGGTACCGGTAAAATAAAAGGATCCATTAAGGGTTCTGGTGAAGCTTCACCTAACATGACCGCCACGTGTTGGAGTCACATCTCAAACCAGAAGCAGAACCGCGGCTGCAGTTAGCGCGCTAATCTGCAGAGCTGCAGTTAGAGAGCTAAACTGCCTAATCTGGATCAGTCAGTGGGCTAAATACTGACAGGCTGAGCTTCATCACCACCAACATCATCCTCATCATCAGAGGTTCTGGTTCCTCCTCACAGAACCTGGACATCCAGACACGGAGCTCCACCTCCTCAGCAACATGGACGCCAAAATGTTTCAGTCATGTTTCCCCCCATGAACAGCTGAAGACTCAGGCTGTTCCCTTCTGATGGTCCGGTCGACCCGGTTCAACTGGAACCAGAACTTCATCTCCTCCACCTCCAGCTGCTGTGGTTCTCTGAGTCAAACCAACTTGTTCCCCTCCTGGCCTGTGGGGGCGCTGCACCAAGAAGCACTGAAGGAAAGGACATGAAAACCTCTGAAGACACTGAGAGCAACTTCCTACTTCACCAGATGGAGACCAGGAGCCATTTATGCTGCTAACGCTAGGCTAACATGTTAGCTTTGGTTGTATTTACCCAGAGTGCCCTGTGCTGTGCTATAGTTCACTTCCTGCTTTTGGGGTGGTCTCTAGTCCTAAATAAGTGATTTTAATTCTTATAGGTTTACGGTTATTCGGAGGCCTTCAGAGGCAGAAGACACTTCTTCTGCTTCTCATAGAACTACCAAGTGCCCCCTGCTGGCCTGGGGGCTCCAAGCAATGCTCCACAGTGAGCTTCCTCTGTGGATCAACAATCCTGACAAGATGCCCAGTGTGAGTCATTCCCATTGGGCTGACAGAACAGAATAATCCCATTTCTAAACATAACTGGCCTCTTATATATTTATAATTAATGTCTGAATGCTGTGAGCCTTCAGTCTTTGTTAGTGGCTCAATCTTGGCTAATGAAGCTGCTTCTGGCAGCATTGTCAGTCACCTTTAAAAATTAATTTTCTGAAACTTCTAAGACCTTCATACCAGAGTGCAGATTTATTACCATATAGAGTTTAAATAATTGTTTCTGCTACATGTTTTCCAATCTGAGTCAATGTTTTGTTTTGGTTATAATCAGAGCAGATAACCCGGTTCTGGTTCTGATGAGTGTAAATGTTGGCCGCTGTATAATTGGGTAGAAACTGTAGACACTAGTAGAGACGTGAGGATGGTGACGGTAATGGACAGTGAGACGGTAGTGAGGTGTGCGGTGGAACTTCTCTCTTCAATAGTTGATGAAAAAATTATGGAAAACTGATAATGCATCAAATTGTGTCTCTTAGCAGTCTTGATGTCTGCAGTTACATTTAACTCTTCATGGTTCACTGAAACAAATTCCCCTCAAACCTTTAGTCCATCAACATACAGCCCCGGTGTCTGTTGATGCATATTCAACACAAACCAAGCATGCCATGTCCTATTAAAACTTCCGTACGTTATTTACATACTAAATACCTACATATATTGGATATGGTCAAATGACTAGTGAAAGTAGGAACATGGAGTCAGAGCGGCGCTGTCGTTAGCTCTCCTCGCTCTGCTCTGCTGCCAACTGACCCAGGATCAGTCAGAGTGTCTCCTTACATCAGAAGCTATAAATAAAAGTCCACACATCCATGAGTCACATGTACAACTGCACCGTACACTGATCGGAGTGGTTCATTCACAGATATCCCAGGACTAAACTGTAACCTTCCCCTTTCAGAGACACGGCCAATGGAAGCTTCTGCTCTGCAGGTTTTATTTTGAAAGTTTCTCTGCAGATTGTCTGAACCATCTGGTTCATGCCAAAGGTTCTAACAAGCTTGTTCTGGACCGGCTTGTTAGAACCGAGCAACATGTTTCTGTTGCGTCATCTCCTTGGGGTCAGGAGTTCTTACTCTTTCTCCCCAGTTGGCATGGAGCCATTGCTCTGGCAACTTCAAACCCGCTCGGTGAGAACCAAACAATTTCTGCTGTTTCTAGATCATAATCAGAACTGGATAAACCACCAGTCTGAGCTCTAACTGGGTTTAATGACTCCAGTCATCAACAGTTGTGGTTTCCAGAAACCATTTCAGAGTTTTCCAGGTTTGATCATTTGGAACGCCAGTATTCCAGATTTCCATTAGAAAAGGACCAATCAAACTTTCTGAGGTTTTTAGGATTGCAGCGAGTCTGGCATACAGGCAGAGAGACTCAGGCGTACTGAGCAGATAGCTAACATGTCATAGTCGCGTGTCTGATTTCCTACATCTCACATGACAGATTCCTTCATTTCCCATAATTCCACTCAGCTCAGTCCTCAGTAACCCCAGTCCTGAGCGATTTCCTCCCAAATATTTTCATATATTCCGATTGATGTATCAAATACATTTCTTTAATTTCTAATCTCTTCTGTCAGATATTATTCAAAATTTGACTCCATTTCATCCACAAGATGGCGCCAAGTCAACCTCTTGGCCTCGGTGTCGCATCCTAAACGGTTCCATGTGGAGAGTGTTTCTAGTCCAGAGGTTTACAGAGCGACACCGAGTTCAAGGTGGTAAAAGAATGGGGCCTCATCGCCCGAGCATGGGGGAGCGGGTCTGATGGGAGTCGGTGGGACTGTTACCAGGTCACCATGGTAACGGACCTTTGGTCGGGACAACGAGCGGTTCGTTTTCTGAGGGAGTCAGCATGTGGAGCAGAGATTAACAGGAGTGGCCTGTAATCTTTTAATCCTGTTGACAGGCTTCACCTCTCCTCCGCCCTCATCCCGCCTTCACCGTCCCCCACCGTCTCCACTGGAGACAGTTCAGAGGTCATCTTTGGCTGCAGCAGCCTTCACACATACAGGAGAGTGGACTTGTGGACTTGGACATCCTCTACTGTTCGTTTGATCTCCAGGTCTTCAGCTGACTGGTCCTCACAAAGATAGCAGCTTTGCTACAAACACATCAATCTGAAGGTTGGGTTCTCTTCTTCATCACCAGCCGTCACTGTGTGTGTGTGTGTGTGTCCTTCACAGGGTGACTGTAGCACACACACACACACACTGCAGGAAAATAAATCAAAGTGGCTCAGATTTATTAGAGGACAAATACAAAAAGGACAAACTATCTGATGGATGATGTGGGACGATAAAAACTGAACTGATGTAGGAAGAAGAGGAAGAGGAGGAAGAGGACAGGACCAGGATGTGTGATGAGGGGACCATCGGTTCTGACCAGGACATTTATTTGGACGCTGTGAGACATTTCAGTTTGGACCAGAGACAGACGATCCGGCTAGCAAACACCTTCAGCTTCGGCCAATCAGGCGACAGTCATTTGACCTTTACAGGAAGTCTGACTGCACTGTGAGAACCGGACCTTTTCACTGTCCGGATCCTACGGGCCGGTGCTGAGAACAGGACCTTTTCACAGGAGGAGACGTGATGAAGACTCCTCCTCCTCCTCCTCCTCCTCCTCACCAAGGAGCCAATCAGCAGGAGGCCTGCAGCTCCTGACGACAGAAACATGGTCCTGAACTGGTTCTGACCCGGTTCTGTCCACATTATGTAAAAAGATGGATGCTGCAGCCTCAGGTCTGAAAAACGAGGCCGGCGCCTTCAAGCCGCATTCTGGCTGAGCAGCAGCAGGGGGCGACGGCGCTCCAGAGACCCGCATCAGCAGTTATGTGTCTCCATAGAGATAATCTATAGATAGAAACATAGATCTATGTTTAGACACATAGATCTATGCAGACTGACATCAGTCGGTCTCATGACTTCCAGGTCTCGCCTTCATCATCACCACCACCACCATCATCATCATCATCAACAGATTTGTTTCATCATCATATTTCAGTTTCTCAATATGAATTTTTCAATTTCTCCTGGATTGATTGATCAATTGACTGATTGATCGATTGTCTAGTGATTCTGTCAGACGCTTTGGGAGCTGCCTGATAACTGCCGCCCCCTGGTGGCCACTGATGTGCCAGATCCAGCCAGTCAGGTGACCTTCTTGTTTCATAATTTAGCCAAACTTTATGTTTTCAGTTATAGCTGCAGAGTTTACATTTCAATCAATCAATCAATCAATCAATCAATCAATCAATCAATGAACAAGGCAGGTCTAAGTGCTTTACGTCATAAAAGCATCATAGAAACACAAAGTGGACAAATAAAAGTTTTTGTGGATTCAATGAATTTTGGACCAAATGGAGCCGCAAATAATTTTCTAGGTTTTAAAATATTTGTTTTCATTTACGTTGGTAGAAAGTATCCCAGGTGACTTCCTTCTGGAGAATTATTGATTAATCTGATGATGATTTAATTATTAATGTCTGAAGGAGACAGGAAGGACCGAGGCGAGGTCACATGACCTGCTGGGAACCAACTTCATCAGAGGGGTCATAGAGACAATCAGGGCTATTATTTCACACACACACACACACACACACACACACACACACACACACACACACACACACACACACCATGCTTGTGTGTAAATACAGCCTGAACCTGCTGCTGTCACTCAGATCGATACCGCCCAGCGCCGTCTAACATGATCAGAACATCGAAGCCCCGCCCAGTTATAAGCCCCGCCCAGTTATAAGCCCCGCCCGTCATCAGGCCACTGCCTCTCTGCCCGGCCAGAGTCTCAGTTGGGAACAAAACCTGATTCTGTTTTCATGCTGCAGGTTCTGTTGGACCAGCACCTGGATGACTGACCCGGTCCAGTCGGAAACATTCTGGTTTCTTTGAGCAATGGTGTGTGTGACCTACAGAGGGGGCGGGGTCTGCAGCTTTAGCCCCGCCCCCGGCGTGCTGAGCCTCACCTCCTCCGTTCTTGTAGCACAGGTAGGGGAACCGCCACACGTTTCCGAGTCCGACAGCGAATCCCACGCAGGACATGATGAAGTCCATCTGCCGGGTCCAAGTCTCACGCTCCTGGTACCCCGGACCCGTCCCGATGGCACCGCCCCCTCTTTTATCCTGACCGGTACCGCCGGCCACGCCTCCGCCGGCGAGGGACCCGTTGGCGGTGGCGAAGCCGCTGGACAGGAGGAGCGGGTTCCTCTTGGTCTCCTCCACCAGAACCACAGAGCAGGACGAGGCGGGCCGGGCCGGTTTCTCCATCTTAGACAGAACTCGGTCAGAACTTAACTAACCAGTCAGGAACCAGTACAGGTTCTAAGGTCCAGTCTGTCAGAACCTCAACCACTTAGATTCTGTAACAGAATATCAGTCAGAACCCGATCAGAACCACTCAGCACCAGCTGCAAAACCCGATCAGACCCAATCACAACCACTCAGAATCCAATCAGAACCCAATCAGAACCACTCAGAACCCAATCAGAACCCAATCAGAACCACTCAGAACCCAATCAGAACCACTCAGAACCCAATCAGAACCAGCAGCAAAACCCAATCAGACCCAATCAGAACCCGGTCAGAACCAGTCCGGTTGTCTTTTTTTCACTCTGCAGCTCTTTAGCTTTAGAACCGAGACCGAATCGATCAGTTTCCCTCTGATGCCGGGTCAGAACCAGTAACACCCCAGTAATCCCAGTCCAGCTCCAGGTCAGAGTCCCACCAACCAGTCAGAACCAGAGCCGGTCCAGTTCGGTCTGCTCCGGACCCTCTCCTCTCTTTTAATTTAGGACTTCAGTTTATTTACTTAAATTTAAAAATGGTCAAAAATTCGAAATGTTTTACAAATAATTTAGATTTTTCTTTCTGTCAAATAAAAATAAAAATGTTGAACTGAAGAGAAAAACGAACCGAACCGCAGCCGAACCGCGACCTTCAAAAACAATCCACGAAGCACTTGAATGTGAGTCTGAAGAATCGCATGGGACCTGCGAGTCACGGAGGAGACGGCGGCCTGCTGCGGGACGGGGAGGACGGCCGAACCGAACTTATGGTTCCGTTAGGTCAAACCGAGCCGGGTCAGGAGCGGCGCGAACCCCGCAGCTCCATCCGGACTGAGGCGGCACTGAGGCGGGCACTGAGCGCGGTCCCGGTCCAAGGTTCGGCGGCTCGGTCTGTCTGCCGGACTGTGCGGCGGTTGCGGCTTTAAAGCGGAGGAGGCTGACTGCCGTGACGTCACACCGAGAACACGCCCACGTCTGGCGTCACTTGGATCCCTGCACACAGGTCAGCTTCAATGGATTCCTGACAAACCAAGAGGTTCTGTTGGGTCAGAACCAGAACTCCAGCTAAACCAGATCAAGACCGTTTGGGTCAGAACCGGTTCTGAGATTCTCCGTCTGAGAGCAGAATATCAGGTCCACCAGAACCAGAACCACATTTAATATTCTGGGTCTCAGATGAGAAAATCATATTTTAATGTTTATAATAAATGACTCATATTAATTTAATGTTTTACTTTGAATTATGATTAAAAATAAACATGAAAACAGATTAAAAGATTCACTATTATCACCTCATTAATTACTGTCATATTTATTATTTTTGTTTTATTAATACTGATCGTTTCCAACTCTTAGATTATTGATTTAATGTTTGATCTTTAAATAATCTCTTCCTTTATTTCTATAAATCCTCAGAGTATTATTTTATCTATTTCTATTCCAGATCGCCGCAGCCATGATCATAGGACCAAACTGGGAACCATTCTGGAGGAGGGAACCATTCTGGGAACCATTCTGGAGGAGGGAACCAGACCCCAGCAGGTTCTGATTCTGTTGGATCTGTTTAGGAAACATGAAAGTTACCTCCTGACTAGAAAGCGTCAGGTTGTTGTTTTCCCAAAACATGGAGTCCAAGATTGTGTTTAGAGGAAAAACAGAAGGTGGTTTGGGTTTCCTTTCTGGAAAATCAGAGGAACAATTTGGACAAGAAGAGCCGAAAACATGAAGACAGAAGAGAAGAGCAAAATAATCGGCCAACGGAGACACACTCTGAGACACATAGAGACACAAAGAGACACGATGAGACACGATACAGGCCCGGCAACATGGGTGGGCATTGGGCGGCATTGTCCACCCACAGTCAGCCGTGCCCACTGGACTGGAAGCTGTTTGTTGTTTTTACCTCAGAATGGCCAACTCTCTGTTATTCCTATATCGGTTTGATACAGTAGGGGCTTCCGCACTTCCCATATCTGTGCCTTCTGTCACTTTTTTCAGCCATTAAAACTGTTTAATCCATTGTTAACATGTCGTAACCTGTTTTTCCGAGCCGCCTTTAAACGCATCATGAACGCTAAGACGCTAGCTGGGTTTACACCTGTGCGGCAGCGAAGGAGACCTGCTGCTGCTGGGTGGAGCTGCTCAGGTGTGGTAGTATCATGGCAGCAAAACGCAAAGAACTTTGCACAGTTTTTCCCCCAAACTAACCGACTGAGTTGAGTAAAGCTGCTGGAAGCAGGTAATGTTAGCTAAAAGGCGACTAGCCAATGTTAGCTAAAGGGCGACTAGCCAATGTTAGCTAAAAGGTGACTAGCCAATGTTAGCTAAAAGGCGACTAGACAATGTTAGCTAAAAGGTGACTAGCCAATGTTAGCTATCAGGTGACTAGATAATGTTAGCTAAAAGGCGACTAGCTAACACCAATACAGCACCGTAAGCTTGTTAACTAGCGGCCTGTAGGCTACTAGTTAACAAGTAGTTAACTAGTAGCCTGAATCAGCTACGTAGATTCATTTTGTCCCCCCAAAATAAGTCGACGCCTCCATGTTCTGACCCAAGGGACTCGCTGGTCCGGTTCCGGTCCGGTTCACTATATTCTGAACAGAACGCCACAGAACAGCTGATGGATGCAGAATAACTAGCTGTTAGTGATGGGTCCGGCAACATGCATCAAGCCCAAAGACCAAAACCCGTTTCGGTGCGCGTGTTGGTTTCAGCAAGTCACGTGACCGATACAGGAACTGTTTCGAAAGGACATTAAAGCGCCAAACTGTGTTTATAAGGAAGCGAATCTGTCAAAAGCATTTGTCAAACGAATTATTGATCTTTTACAGTATCAACTATGGAGCAGCCTCAAAGGAAAGGTTTCCTCAGTGTGGGAACATTTTGATCTTATATTGGAAAATAAATTTGTTTTCATTCTGTTTTCATCCGGTTCTTGTCAGTTTCTACTTGATCTATATGAATCCAAATTCATCTGAAATTGACTCTTAGTTTACTTTCATATCATGTTCTGCAGGTTAAATGTCGCATATGTTTGACTAAACCGTCTTATTTAAATAAATCCACCTCCTCAATGCTGAAGCATCATGAGACATGAGAATGAAGTCCCAGATAAACTCAGATGCAGCCATTCTACAAATTACTCAGGTGCTTTTTATAAATTATTTCATATACAGCGATCCCTCACTGTAACGCGGTTCACCTTTCACGGTTTCGCTGCTTCGCAGATTTTTTTGTTAAGTTTTTTCCACAGTGTTCTGCGTCCTGATTGACCGAATGATTTGTAAAAACAGTCTCCGCGCTTCTTCTCTATCTGAGTGCCAATAACGTTACGGTGTTTAATACAGATTGGAAACTGAAACTTTGAATGCCAGCTGGAAAAAATCTGAGGCCAGAGGCAGCAGAACCGGACCGGAGGCTCAGATCCGTCGCTCTGCTGCAGATCCAGCTGTGAATCTCTGGGGCAGCTTGGAGGAGACGCTTTACTGACACTCCGGATCACATTAAGGCCCGATGGATGAACATCCGCTGACCTGAAAGCAGGTTTTGTTCTTTGGTTTCAATGTAGAGTATTTATTTATGCTGTGTAATAACTGTAAAAAATAAAGGTAACTACTTCACGGATTTGAGCTATGCAGTGTGGGTCCTTAGGCAAGACCCTTGGAGCTATATAGCCTACCTCATACCATGAGAGACATTGATA
>NW_006800582.1:77019-80256 GCF_000485575.1 Poecilia formosa | reverse complement strand
GATTGCTCTATGGATCACCTTTAAAAACAAAAAACACCGCCATAAAATCATCACTGCAGCGGACGTCCCACCATGAGAGAAGGGCGACGCGCCGTGGGGGGCGTCCCTTATTTGGATTTCTGAAAGCCCTGTCTGAGATTCATCAGTGCAGTGAATCCGTCTCTCCCTCCATTTTCTTCCTCACATCGTGTCTTTATGAAACTTTAAAACTAAAACAGGGGATTAGGAGGTATGTTACTCTTGACAGAGTGAAAGAATTATAACAGTCTTCGCCACCTGTGTAAACTTTGCTGGTGAATGATATAACATGTAATATTATAATTCTTATAACATATTTTATTGTTTTATTTGTAATGTAGGCTCTTGTGTCAGATAATCCAAGTCAATGTCAGAGAATAATAATAATAATTTGAAGATTTACAGAACCTCTGTTAGCCCTCATCGCGGGGCTGAACCCGGTTTTACCCCAACCAGTAGCTAATATGTACAGAGGCCTCGAAGGGACATGGGGAAGTTTGTTTTTTTTCTTTTGCGTTCCCTCGCAATAATCTACTGATCAGTTCATGCAGCATAACTGAATACTGCAAGCCTTTCTTGCGGCCGCCGTAATTTCTGCTTTAATACAAGATTACGCAAAGTTTTTCCATGGATCTTAATATCTGAAGTGTTATATATTTTTCTTTAGGATAGAAATGCACCACAACCTGTAAACAGAAACTTTCCATAAGAAGGAAAGAAATAAAAAATACATCCAAACTATCTGAACTATTTCTGAGTTATCAGTTTTGATTGTGTCTCTATTGTATCCAAATGGTTTAAAGGGCCGTTTCCATCACAGCCTAGACAAACATGTGGAACAAGTTCGTTATATTACTTTAAGTTAAACTTCGATTTCCACCAACTCAGACAGTCTTCATGTGTTATGTAAATGACTTATTTCTTATTAGTAGCCGTTTGAAGTGAGCAGTTAGTTTTTCCTATTGCACTTGAACGCCCCTCATGCAGTAGCCACCTATCTTGATGCATGAGGAGGTTAAATGCTGCGCTGGGCTAGCAGGAGGGAGGTGTTTGGGCCAGACTGTGCAGACTGCTCACTGCTGTTTCTTTTGGTATCTCAGAGATTGTACAAAATAAAAGTCGGTCGACCCAGAAACACACAACGCAGAGTGAAACAATCGAGTTTCAGTCAGTTTTTTTGCACCAAAGAGTAAAGAATAAACACTGAGTTTCATTAAATGTGTATAGATTTTAAATTTTAATTTAAATTTGTGACTGTATACAAAACAGACCAGCAATATTGCAGTAAGCATATTGCAAGGAAACTCAAAAGAACATTTTCCTCCATGTCCCCTCCAGTGTCTTTCAACCTGTGTGCCGCAGCACACTAGTGTACCGTGAATGATCGTCAGGTGGAAATTATCCAATTTCACCTCCGGACTATAAGCCGCTACTTTTCTCCTACACTTTGAACGTGCGGCTTTTCTGTGGATTTTTCTTCTACCACCAGGGGGCTCTTTAGCAGGAAGTGAATCATTGGAAGTCAAAGAAGAACGAGCTAATTTTCATTTAGAACAAGCACATGCTAGCAGCAGGCACGACGGAGAAATGTTTTCAAACTCATATGATGCAGCTTCTAAGTTGAGGAGCATCGATCTGGCAGAACAGGAGGGAAATAAAGCCGCTGCACGTAAACTCGGCGTGAACAAAACCGGATTTGGAGACGGAGAACTGCGTCCTTAATATATCCAGCAGGTATTAGGACGTAGCCCTCTGCTGCCCCCTGCTGGGTCCTTATGGGAAACCGAGAGCGGCAGAGATACCAGCGGCCTGCAGCCCGGTGCGGCTGATATATGCAAGTTTCCGGGGGGTTCAAAAAATTTGAAGGTACGGTTTATAGTATGGTGCGCTCATAGTCTGGAAAATACGGTAATTGGTCTTAAAAGATTTTTTGAAAACGAATTAATTATCTGTAAATGATGCCATCTTTGAGTGTCTCTGCTGTAGTAATGACTAGCGGCATAATCATGTCATTTTCTTACCACTAGATGGCAGCAGGTACAGAGCATTTTACATTAAAACAAGAGAATTAGTGATGCTTGAATGTTACTACATTCATGCATCACACCACAGTGTTGTGGCTGTTCAGGTGTTCAGGTGTATTTCTGAAGTGGACATGTTAATTTGATTCCTATTCAAGACACTTTGATAAGAATGTATATACTATAGGCGGCTACAGAGTATCTGCCTACATTTTTGGTTGGTGGTGTGCCTCGGGATTTTTTCAATTAAAACAATGTACCTTGGCTCAGAAAAGGTTGAAAAACACTGGTCTACAGGACTCCGTAAATATAAGCTGGTATTTCGCCGGTGGACATAAATACAGAATAGTAATATTCTATTCACAAAATATAAACGGTAATATGTCCCCCGTTATTAGTGACAGAACCTCCGGTCTGCAGTCATAAAGTTTTGGTCCTGCTCAGTTTCTTTACTCTCATTTTCTGACTGTTTAGTGCAGGAAACTCAAAACTCCACAGGCAGCTGTTTGGACAGCTAAGCGGCTCCTGGGGGCCACCGCAACTTCTTCCTTCATATTTTTTTTATTACTATATAAGAATAACAATGACAAAACTCACAACACGTCAAAAACAAACATTAGACAAATATCAAAAATCACAACTCCTAATTTTTACAATTTACACTGATTGCAAAGGCTCAGAAAAGACTACAAATTATTGAAAATAAATTAACAGAAATAATGAAAAGAAAAAGGTAATTAAATTATGAAATAAAAGAAGGATAAAAAATAAGAGACATGTTAGGGGGATACTAACTGAAAATCTTCCATTAACTGATACAATTTTACTGCATTTAAATTCTGCATCTTTCTCAGACAACTTTTAGAAAAGGAAAGTTCATTTTTGAGAGCAGAGATTGAGAGGGAGCGTTTTGCATAGAGACATTTATGGATATAATATTTGGTTACAATAATCAGAACATTGACTAAACAGTGCACAGTTTTTTCTTTGATAGATGAACCGAACTGAAGGTTTTGTAAAGAAACAAAATCCACATTTATTGTTTCAGAAGACAGAAAGTTACGAAGTTGATCCCATAAGTTTAATACTTCTTTACATTGGGTTCCATTTATATCAAAAATAAGTAGAAGTCATATGTGTAGATCTGTCGTTGGTTTATGTTGCATGTAGATGTTGCATATGTCTATGTTGCATATGC
>NW_006800582.1:61413-76906 GCF_000485575.1 Poecilia formosa | reverse complement strand
TGGTGTGCCTCGGGATTTTTTCAATTAAAACAATGTACCTTGGCTGAAAAACACTGGTATAGACTACTAGGTCATCAAATCACTACGTTGCCTGTAGGAATTTTTAATGTCCAGCAGGTGTCAGTATTGAGTGACAGTATCAACACAGACTCGACACAGTTTTGATTTGTGTCGAAACGATACATGACACCTCATCTACCCATCACTACTAACTGTGGCTCAATGGACCAGGCTAATACCTGGACCCTGGATCTAGGTAACTGCTGAACTTTGACCTCTTAGATTAGGGTCAACAACACCTGCAGCTGCTTCTGACAGAACAAGAAGGCTCCACCCCGCCCCCTGGTGGCAGCTTGACCAACTGCAGACGTCAGTTTTATTATTGAACAGGAAAGTAAACCTGAACTTTAGTCATTTATCACAATAAAAATATATAGTAACATAAATGACTTCTCTTCTTCTGCACTTATTTCACATTGAAGTGAAATAAAATCAGAAAAGTCCTTGTTGACCCACAACAGGGGGCGCTGTAAACAGTTTAGTGCCTCAGACCGAAAAGTTGCAGATTTCATTCCTTCACATTATAAACATTTTATTTTATTAGTGGAGTGTTTGTTTTTGGTTTAAATTCATGGGAAGATTTCAAAATACATGAGAAATAATAAAACAAACTTCAACAAGATAACATGGAGAACATTTCATTTAAAAATCAGTGACAGAAAATGACAAATTAAACAGAACACAAAAAAGCAAAACATAAAAATGTAGTTTTATTTTAAGGTAAAATGAGCTTAAAGGAAATTTATTCTGACATGAAAGGAAGTTCATAAAGATAAACTGACAGAAAAAAAAGATATTTGGAGTTTAATAAATAATACATTTTTAATTTATTTTCTTTTTTCAATATTTTGAAAACTTACTTTTATTATTACAACCCAAAAATAATAAAATATAACGATAAGAAGGTGATTTTATCAAATAAATACATTTCATTTATTTTTATTTTACTTAAATACATTTTTATTTTACTTTCTAAAATAAAAATGTGTAAATAAATCAAATTAAGTTATTAAACAAATGAATACATTTTAAAAATGTGTATATCTCTATCTGGAAAAAAAAATCCAGCCTTTTATTTTGAAATGTTGAAAACCTGGAGACATTCTGAGATGGTTTCCTGATCCGGTTCAGAGGGACAGAACCACTTTGGCTCTCCATGTGAGAACGTTAACAAAACCGAATGAAACCGAAAACAGAACGAAACTGAACGATACGAAGCCAAGAAGAAGCAAAGAAATGAAGGATCAGAAAGTTGATCTTTAGTTTCTGCTCTTATTGTGAAGGGCCACAAAAAGTCACTTCTCAAAGTTCTGCTGATTTTCTTCTTCAGATAAAACCCTGAATCCAGAACCATCAGCTTTTCATCACAATGAGATGATGAGACTTCATGTGTTTCACCTAAAAACAAACTGAAAGAACGGTTTACGGTGTGACTTCTATGGTGCTGGAGAGCAGAACCGAACCGTTTTCAAGTCCAGAAGATGTTGGAGTGATGCTGTCTGGCATCTTAATTTGAAAGGTCATGACCTCAGTAGACAGGAAGTGGTAGCTGTCCATTTCAGGATCCTTTCTCTTTTCCTGAACACCTGCAGGACGGATAGAGGAAGAGGAAGATTAGAAAAGAGATCAGGAGAAGAATAGCCAGAAGACGGTTCCTTCATGGCCTCATCCGAAGAGACGACCGACTTCTGGGACAGGAAGTTCTACAAACAGGAAGTCCTTTAAACAGGAAGTTCTCTCTGAGAAACTCTGAATTTCATGATCATCTCCAGGTGACTCCTTCTTATGGAGATGAAATAAATCTCCGTTATTCTGTCCGTGTCGACTGCGGTCCAGAACGTTCTGGTCCAAACCTGCCGCTTCCGGATCTTAGAACCCCTGAAACCTGCAGAGCACCAGGAACTTCCTGTGTTCGACCCTGGACCGCACCTCCAGAACCAGGCCCGAACTTTCAGGACTATTGATGAAAACTAATCAGATCTGATCAATCAGATCCACAAGCAGGTCAAAAACCAGTCCTCCCAGTAAGACCAGCACACTGACCTGGAGAGGTCGTGACCTGGGTTCGGATCCCGCCTGCTGCAGCAGAAATCCATTTTTGTCACAAACTGGAATATTTGAGGAATTTCTCAGGGAAGTTGACAGAAATACAATAGAAATGTACTTTTTGTAATTTCGTGATAATAGTTGGAGTGAAACTGGAAAATCAAGTTTCACCTGAAGGGAACCAGGAAGTAAAAACTTTCTGATGGTTTTCCAGTCATGGATTCACAAGTAGCTTTTCTACATCCTTTTAATTAGATTTGGTGTATTTTTAAAATAATTAGAATATAAAAATATAGTGAAATATATTAATGTCGAAACATTAGTAAGAAATGTGTTAATTCTAAACAAGATGTTTATCTCTGGTGATTTATTGTAGCGTTAGTCTGATCCTGACCTTTTTTTTTTTGGCTCTAGTGGCCTTTATTTGACAGGAAAGTGGGTAATGAGAGAAGGTGGAAGACATGCAGCAAAGGTCGCAAAGGCCAGGAATCGAACCTGCGACAGCTGGACTAAGGCCTCCTGACCTTTGACCTGGCTGGGAAGCAACAGGCTAAACGTTTCGCTCTGCTGAGGCTTAAACTGCCTCACCTGTAGTTCGTTAGCATTAGCTCTGCTAATGAGCTAACCCTTTAGCCAGGTATTCGCACCTGGCGGCGTTTCAGCTTTAGTTAGACATCGATTCAGGCTGATTTTTGTCCCAATTCCAAACTGAAGGGAAATTAAAAGACAAACTCCAGAGTTTAGTGTTTGATTTATAAAACTTTACCAAAACAAATATTTACAAACTCACAAGCTGTGATACAAACCAACAACCGAGTGCAACCGCACAAACTGTCCCAACAGTTTGAGAAAAACAGGAAGTGGACATGGAACCCGGAGCTGCGACTGTTTCCGGTTCGCCAACACAAGAAAATATCCAGCAGGGGGCGCTCCAGGCTGTCAGCTCAGATCAAATCTGATTCAGAAAATCTACAATTTCCACCAAACACAGAAACTCTGCGTCATTCAGGTGAATTTATAATCTCATGGGATTTAATTTTTACACAGAAATAAAAACAACCCTGTAAACAACTCATACATCTCAGTTTCTTCAAATATAAAAACAAGAAGTGTTCAGTTTTTTCCCCTTCAGATGCTCATGATTCCCCCCCCCACCTACCCCCAACAAAAAAAGCTTTCAGGAAAAAATATAAAATGTTTCACTTTCAGCACAGATAAAATAAAACGTATCAATATTCACCTACAATTTACATTTTTATATATTCTTCATTTATCTCTTGCATTTCTATTGCTCAGGAATAACATTTATTACATCAATTTGATAATAAATTATGATTGCAAAAACAAGACAAAAAGAAAATATATTTTAATTACATTTTTGGCTTTTCAGCATTTTTTATTTGTGGACAAAAAATATAAAAAGATTTAATGGAAAATGTTTCATTACTTTGAATGATGTGAGATATTAATGTTGAAAGGATTTGAACAAGGAGCCAAACTCCATCCGGGTCTGATGAGGCTGCCCCCTGGTGGCCATGACCAGACACAGCGAGCAGAAATAAAGAAATAAAAGAAATGAAACTTTATCATTCATTTTGTTCTTCTTGGTCAAAACATATTTATAAATAATTTTTCTATTTCTTCAATCGTGTTAGGAGAAAATTACTATTTTGACGATTGGTGATTTTTTTTACTGAATGATCTTAAGATGAACGTTATGGAAAAACTTTTGAGATTCATATGAATTAATTCTGTTTTCTTCTGTCACCATCATCATCGTCACCGTCAGACCTCTGGGTCTCAGAGAGAAAACTGGTTCTGAATCGTCCTGGAGGTCCAAATACTTTAACACCTGAAACGCCTAGAAAGCATCTGCACAGCTGAAAAACTGAAGCTTCTGTTTGAAGATGAAGCTTCAGATTCAGGAAAAACAAAAAAAAAAAACGTAAAAATCCTCGTTATCCCACCAGAATCCCAATCAATATCATCAACACGAGGAAGAGTCCAGACCGCTCCTCTTCCCCTCACCCACCCAAACAGAAAGAAAACGGAAATCCAGCGAAATCTTCGCAGTTCTGCCGGGTTTTTGTCTCCAAATGGACCCGAGTGATCCGGGTGAGCCGAGGTCCGATTCCAACCAACCCGGAACACAGCGTTTAAATCCGACAAAAAGGTTTTAAAGGAATTTAACAAGAACCTTTCTGACTCGGGACCAAATGAAACAAGACTTTTGAACCTTAAAGCTCAAACTGATTGGATGGAGACATTTTAGCTGGTCCAACCAGAAAGCAGCTGTTTCTAGATCCTGATGTGGAAATTAAAGAACCTTTAAATCGGATTTAATGAAACATTTTCTCTGTAGTTCTGTCTTATAAAACCTCTGACTTCTGGATTATTTTATGGTTTTGAAAACTAAATATCTGATTGATTTAGTCTCTGTAGGTTTTATTTCTGTTCTACTCAATTTCCTCTGATTTTAGTTTAATGGACCAGAGGAGAAATCTGCTGTGAAATTTGAGGGTGTACTTTCTTTTTACTGAGACTGAACAATATTTCTGCTTTCTTTGTAAAAGGAAAACCCGGCGGTGACCAGTGGATGTGGGTGGGACTGAGATCAACTCCTGACTCCGCCCACATGAATTTGTGGAAATTTTGGTTTTCCACAAAATGATGAATATCCATCAGCAGAAACAATAGAACTCATTTTCAGACTTTTAGAGAGAATATTTCTCTGCATGTGCTGTTTGGACAGCGCCATCTTCTGGTGGTTTGGGTTATGACATGAAGGTTCTGGACCTGCTCAAGTTTTCAGGAACATATCAGGTCTTAATGGAGACAAAAATGAAACAATGACCCTTGACCCCGCCTACAGACAGGCCACGCCCCCTCCAACAACAAACATCACAGATTAGTTGAACAATTAAAAAATGCTCCAATCAATGAGCACATTCCCAGCGAGCAGCCAGACCGGACCGGGCTACACCAGGCCGGGATCAGAACCGCCACCCTATGGCTTCAGACAGAGGGAAAGGCAACATACAGTCCACAGGTGGCCCCGCCCCCACGCCGACCAACCAATCAGCAACTACCAAGCAGGACCCAATCAGTGTAAGGCGCTTCTTTCAGATAGCAAAGAGTTTTAAGGCAGAGAGAACAGCAGGGGGCGCTCCAGCTCCTTCCTGCTCAGCTTCTAGGAATTAGTCTGTGCTGTGGCGGCTGGGGAAGGAGCTCTGAGGAAGAGAGGGGGAGCAGAGGTTAGTAGGACAGGAAGAGGAGGAGACGCAGCAGGAGGAGCTCACTCATTGGTTAGTTGGAGCAGAGAGGAAAGGAGCACCAGGTGGCGCCAGAGACACAGAATCACTTCACCAGGACTGACTTTGGCAGAAACACCTCCATCTCGCCGCCTCTGCCCGCCCTCGGCGGCTCAATGGACGCAGAGGAAGAGGAGGGTTCGGGGCATGGGAGGCCGCCGGGCGCCTTGGGGAGGCTGTACATGTAGACGGCGCCGATGACGAGCCCCGCCCCCGCGGTGAACAGCAAGTCCACGTGGAAGCCAAACAGGTAGACGGACATCACCGTGGAAACGATGATGGAGAAGGAAGTGGCGAAGCCCTTCAGGATGTTGTCAGCGTACTTCACCACCACGGCCACCAGCAGCCCACCGAACGCCTGGTTGAAGATGACGCACCACACCATGCCGGTGTAGCCGAACAGGAAGCCGCGCTCGGCCACGGCGGCGCCGTCGTTCCACCACATTCCCAGCAGTCCAAGCGCCGTGCCGAAGATGCCCAGCTGCACGTTCCTCATCCACACCGACGCAGAGCTGCCCTTCAAGATCCGCTCAAAGTAAACGCCGGCGAAGCCAGACGACAGGCAGCTGATCACCACGGCAACCAGACCCACCATATAGTTCTGGTTGGAGGCGTCAGCCACCGCCGCCTCCTTCTTTCCCTCCTGCTGCACCTGCAATCAGACCACAGGCAGAGTCATCAATACATCCATCAATGGACAGATATATTGATCTACTGATGGATCTATCGATAGATCCATCAGTAGATCCACTAATAGATCAAATCGGGGTACGGGGTTCCCCAGGGGTCAATGTTAATGCCCGTTCTTTTAGCCTTGTATCTGTTGCCTCTGTGTTGTATCTTTAAAAGCAGTCTCTCCTTCTATAAATCTGCCTGCAACTACAAATGACAGCCAGTCTGCTGTACAGATGTTATAGGGTTGTCTGCAGGATGTACAGGCTCTTAGGTTTGCTCTTAGTCAAGCAAACTTGACTAAGAGCAAACTTTCTGTACCTAATTAAGAAAAATACTGAGTTCTATTTCGCATAGGCTTTGCCCTTTAAGGCTACCGCTAGTGGGCTTATCCCTCATGCGCAGCACTGAAAAAAAAAGCGTAGTCCACGCCCATCCAGTAGGTGGGCCCCACCCTGGATAAATAACGGCTAGACCGGACAAATGGACCCCTTTTTTCTTCAGCGTAGCGATATCAAGACTGTCTAAGAGCAAAGATGTTGTCCAACGGTTCCACCCATTTGTGCCCGTCTTGTCAGACAGGGTACATCATGTCCTTCGACGGGCACCGGATCTGCGAGGGATGCCGGGGCCCCCAGCACGCGGGCCTCACTCTAACGCCTCAGCCCTCTTGCTGCTCCTGTGCTCTCCTCCCGCTGGAGGTGAGAAGGCAGAGGCAAGCTATTTTCAAGGCTGGTGCTAGGCGGAGCCCTGGGCCCACCGAGTCCGGTTGCTGTTCATGTGGTGCTTACGCTGAACGGAAATCAAATGATTCTGCCAGCAGAGAGGAAGTTGGAGAGAGCAGCAGCGAAGTTGCCTTTCAGCTGGGAAGAACTGCGGTGGAATAGAGGCGGCTGAGCGGATGCTCAGTCAACCCCCGGGCTCCGTATGTCGGACTCAACCCCGCTCCCAGCAGTGGGCTCGCTCCTCCACAAGTTACCTAGCTTGATCAAGGAGGCGGCTAGCACTAAAGGGCTTTCTGTCCTCCAACCTCCCCTACCGTGTTCGAATGATCTGGCGGGACAGTTTGGCTCTGCCCAGAGTCGCCGCCCAGACTCCATCTGGCCTCAGTTCCTAGACATGATGACGAAATTAGCTGAGGCAGCGGCTGAAGCCACGAAGGTGAGGGCGCCTGTCTCCACCTATGCGCCCATCATCAGGGTGGAAGGATTCATTGCCGGACTGTTCCCTCTGTTCCAACTCTGGATCCGGGCCTCGCTGATGTGTTTGGGTCCAAGACGTCCAGATTATACCAGCGAAAGGGGCACTGATCGTGCCCCTTTCTAAGCACGATTAGTTGATTACCAGGTTCTCCGACCGGGCCTACCAGTGCGCCTATCAGACAACGAGCATGCCACGAATAATGCCACCTTGTTGTCATGCGGCATCTCTAAGAGGGTGGAGGAAGCTGCCTTGCTAGGGGAGCTTAAGAGCTCTCTCTGCAAAGAGGTTGACATCATACTCAACCTGTGCGCCACGTCAGCGATTTGTTCCTCATGAATCGCTTCCTGGCCCACTCTGATCCAGAGGACTGCCTGGCTCCGCCTGTCAGCGTCAATGTCCGAGAAGCTCCAGAAGGACCTGCTGGACGGCCCCATCACCTCTGAGTCTGTCTTCTGCCTGGTAGGGTCACAACCCGATACCTGCACCTCTGGCCACTGGAGGGACAGACGTGGCTACCGTCAACACCTGAGACACTCCACAGCTGCAGCAGTCTCTTCCTACTCTGCTCTTAGGAGACTCTTGCCATCCTCCTCCACCTCTTGGCAGTTCTTCTTGGTGCGACAGCCAGCAACCCAGCATCTTCCCAGCAGATGTCAGCCTGAGCCATCCTGGACTGGCCAGCCATGGAGCAGACAAGCTAGGAAATAACTAGCTGGAAGGAATGTGTGTGATAATGTGAAATGTTTTGAAATAAAACACAAACATCGCTGAGAGCAAAATTCCTGCAGGTTCCAGCTGTCAGATCAGCTGATCTCACAGCAGCTTCCTCGCACACACACAGCGAGCCGGTGGCCTCTAAGAAGGTGAGACAGAAGTTTTCTGTCTCAGTGGATAAGTCTGCCTCTTCTGAGCAGTCTGAATCCAGGAGCGCATTGTGTGAACAGTTAGAGCCTAGTGAGACTCCGGCTGCAGCTTCACACTCATCTCACCTCGTGAGTGTCGAAGGCTCCTCATTTGTCCGGCAGCGGACCATGCCAAAACGGCGTCTCAGACACCCTGACTCCCCTTCAGGAAGCGCATGGGTTTGTCCCCGCCCTGACATGAGCACGGTCATCTCAGGCCGCATGGAGGCAATAACCAGCCCTTTCTGTTCGAGCTCCCCTCTGACTTCTCCCCTCCCCAGAGACTCTCCGAGGCAGGGGACGGCGGTAGGGGCTCTGACTTGGCTATAGTTCCTGCGAACCACAGCACCTCACATGAATGCACGCCCGCTTTCAGAACATTATTCAGAGTGACGGCGCTGCATGTTCCCTGGACAGGTGGATGGATCAGCTAATCAGCAGGGGTTACATGATGCAATTTGGCGGCAGGCCTCCACTGTTCAGGGGGATCGTAGAGACGCTTCTACCATCTCCGGTGAAGAACGCCACTCTTATGTCAGAGCTGCAGGAACTNCTTGGTGCGACAGCCAGCAACCCAGCATCTTCCCAGCAGATGTCAGCCTGAGCCACCCTGGACTGGCCAGCCATGGAGCAGACAAGCTAGGAAATGACTATTAGTCCCTCAGAACATTATTCAGAGTGACGGCGCTGCATGTTCCCTGGACAGGTGGATGGATCAGCTAATCAGCAAGGGTTACATGATGCAGTTTGGCGGCAGGCCTTCACTGTTCAGGGGGATCGTAGAGACGCTTCTACCATCTCCGGTGAAGAACGCCGCTCTCATGTCAGAGCTGCAGGAACTTGTGGCGAAAGGTGTCATTTCCACGGTTCCCCAAGGAGAAGAAAATGTGGAGTTTTATTTCCGCTATTTTCTGGTCCCCAAAAACAGGAGGAGTGAGACTCTTTCTCGATCTGTTCCTGTTCAACAGCTTGATTGTGGAGAGGTCATTCCATATGCTGAGAATCAGACAGGTGCTGGAAACGTTCAACAGGACGACTGGTTCACCTCCATAGATTTAAAGGATGTATATTTCCACGTCTCCATCATCCTGAAACACTGGAAGTATCTGTGTTTCTCTTTCCAGGGGCCCAGTATCAGTACAAACGTCTGTCATTTGGTTATTCTCTCGCCCTGTGCACATTTTCCAAATGTGTGGAAACAGCGCTGCAGCCACTGCACATGGCAGGGATGAGAGTCCTCTTCTATCTGGACGACCTGCTTTTACTGGCTCAGTCCAAAGAGGAAGCTGCCATTCAGACCCAGAAGCAACTGAGGTAAGAGTTCGGTTTTTCCATCTCAGATTATCATTTATCTAGGAGTGGAGTTGAACTCGGCTACGATGAGAGCCCGATTAGCACAACCGAGAATCAATCCTCTGTCAGCACAGCTCCACCATGTCAGGCCTCGCAGCGTAGCGGCAGCTCTGTCAGTCACGCAGCTGCTGGGGATGACGTCAGGGGCTCACGTGTCTCCAGAGATGGTTCACTTGCCTATGCATAGATCCTCACCATGGGGACTGGAGTCTCCATCCCGAGCTAGTTGCTCAATCATGATCATGCGCCAGAAGAGGTGCATGATCTCTGTTCCTCCTTCAGTGGGAGCTGATCTGACCCACTGGGGGACTCACTGGTGGAGCCCCAGCATTCTGGCAGAGGGAGTTCCCCTCAGCAGACCCACGTCACACCTATTGGTGTTCACAGACGCATCCCTGTTGGGATGGGGAGGAACGTGTCTGTCTCAGGTGGGTGGAGCACAGTGGCCAGACAACATGACTCTTCATATAAACATGCTGGAGCTCCTCACGGTGCTGAAGGTGACTCAGCACTTTGCTCCTCTGCTGAAGGGTCAGCATATTATGATCCACATGGACAACAGAGTGGCAACAGCAGGCCCGGTGGCATTGGTGGGCATTTTCCATCCACACAGTCAGCCGAGCCTCCGCTGTTAAACTCGTCTGGAGCTGGGGCTGGTGTAACAGCCTACATAAATCCCCAGGGTGGCGTGCGTTCCACTCAGCTGTTAAACATCACCAGACAGCTGCTGTGCTTTTCAGGCATAAACCTGCTCTGGATCAGAGCGGTGTACATCCCCGGTGTCCTGAACAGAGGAGCGGACATCATGTCCAGGGGCGGTCCTCACCACAGGGACTGGAGTCTCCATCCCGAGCTGGCTGCTCAAATATGGAGCAGATTCGGCAGACCGGCAGTGGACCTGTTCACCATGTGGGAGAACGCGCAGTGCCAGCTGTGGTTCTCACCAAGTCCACGGGAGGACCCACCACTAGGAGTGGACGCCTTCGCTCACAGCCCATAGCCAAAAATGCTCCTTTATGCATTTCCCCCAGTTCCATTGATTTCACGGCTCCTGGACCGAGTTCAGGAGGAACAGCTGTCGGTAATCCTGGCACCCGAGTGCAAGAACGCGGCGTGGTTTCCCAGTCTGCAGCAGTTGATGTCAGGTCGACCGTGGAAGCTGCCATGGAGAGAGGATGTGCTCCTCCAGGCTGGCGGAGAGATCAGGAGCCACCCGGAAATAGGCCAACATCTCTGGGTCTGGCGGCTGAACGGGAGCACCTAGAGAGGCTCGGTCTCCCTCAGGATGTGGTGCGCACCATTCAGTGCCCACGAGCTGCTTCTTCTACAGCTTCATATGCTTCGAAATGGTCAGCCTTTCAGCACTGGTGTGTGGGAGAGAGGGTGGAGCCCATTTCATGTCCTTTAGGCTGCGTGCTGTCATTTCTCCAGCAGCTGATGGACAGAAACTTAGCTTTCAGCACCATTAAAACATGCTGCAGCTTTTTCCTCCTGCCATGAGGGTTTTTGGTGACAGAACAGTCTTCAACCACCCACTGATGAAGCGGTTTCTGAGAGGTGTACGCAGAAACAGACAGGTGTCATGCCCACTTGTTCCTCTGTGGGATTTAACACTGGTCCTGCATGCTCTGGTTGAAGCTCCATTCAAGTCTTTAGATCAGGCTCCTCTTAAGTTCCTTGTCTTTTAAATCTGCTCTGTTGTTGGCCCTTATGCAAGAGAGTGAGCAATTTTTCCTCTCTCTCTGTTGCTCCTTCTTGTCTCAGAATACAATGATGTTGAGAATATGATGGTGTTGGATGTGCCCTACATTTTCACATACCTCGTTTTTATTTCCACTCCATTAATGTTTCAGCTTCAGGACTCCAACGATAGCTGAGTTTAGTTTTTGGTTCAAACTCGAGGCTGAGCAGTTGCATTATGATTTCTTAAGATTATATTTTGCTGCATCCCAACCCTGCTTTACTCCTCAAAGCATCACAAGCTCGTTCAGATCAAGAACGATATCTTTGGAGGGTTCTTAGACCCCTCCTCATAACTCTGAGACAGAAGCTGCTTCTCATCTTCTCTGCCCCGTGCGCACGCTTTCTTGTTATGTGGCGCTCACGTCTGCACTGCGTCGCTCTCCGTGTCTGTTCATGCATTACAGAGATAACTCAGTGGGGTGTTCTCTGTCCGCCCAGCATCTTTCTGTGTGAGGCCATCTCACAGGCTTACACTTCTTCTGGATTGGATCCTCCAGAGAATCGGAGAGTCACTCCACCAGAGGGATTTCATCCTCCACAGCTCTGCGTGAAGGAATGTCTGTGGAGGACATTTGACGGCAGTTTCCTGGTCATCTCTGTTCTCATCTATTTGGGTTTACCTGTGTGATGTTTCCACGTTCTCTATGACCCATTCTGTTCACAGATTTCTGACAGAATAATTATTTTTGTTACGTTTACTCACAAAGCATTTGAGAACAACATGGTTGTCCAAAGTGTTGTATAATATAAGTTACCTGTTCTGTTCATCATTATACTGTTACAGTTCGTAACGTTCGTTGTTCCTGTTCACAGCAGCAGGTCTGTTTGTCTCAACCTTTCTGACCAGATGTTTTCTCCTCTCTGGTCTTCTGCTGTATGGGAGGCCGGGAGTGCGTAATTCCGCACTCTAGGCTGAGACTGTTTTTGTTATATGCGAGCAGATGCTTCATGGTGGTGGTCTGGATGGACCCAGTGAGGC
This sequence comes from Poecilia formosa, assembly GCF_000485575.1. Lineage (NCBI taxonomy): Eukaryota > Metazoa > Chordata > Actinopteri > Cyprinodontiformes > Poeciliidae > Poecilia > Poecilia formosa. The sequence goes on along the minus strand of NW_006800582.1, from coordinate 64,637 downwards.
ATAGACTACATCCTGCTTCGCCTTTAGCACTAGCGATAGCCTTAAAGGGCGAAGTCTATGCGAAGTAGAACGTTGGTTACGTATTGTAACCCCAGATTCTATGAGTATATGTGCAGCCCTTTAAGCTGTGGGCTTCACTGGTTCCTGAATAGCTGAAGAAAAAGGCCGCTAGGGAGCCGTTTGTCCGATCTGACCATTATTTATACAGACCAGGGTGGGCTATCGCTATCGACCTCAGGCTTCTGGGTGGCTGTAGGGCTGCTCTACCCTCTGTCCCAAAAGACAGGCGGTAAAGCAGACAGAGCCTCTCTGTGGATCGTCTCCCTCTGGCTGCTAAACTCTCAGTCAGCTTAAAAATAAATAAATAAATAAATCCTTCAGCTGCAGCTGATCCAGAACGCTGCTGCTGGAGTTCTCACTAAAACCAGGGAGATAGAGACACCGCCCAGTTCTATATCACCCAGTTCTAACATTACATCACCCAGTTGTCCTACACTGGCTCAGTGTAGGACTGTAGCATTCAGCTTCTATGCGCCACATATCTGGAACAAACTCCCAGAAAACTGTAAAACAGCTGAAACCCTGAGCTCCTTTAAATGTAGACTAAAACTCAGCTGGTTGAAGAAGATTTTGAAACAATCGTGAAACATTGATCAATAATCTGATGTGTGATGTTCTCATGTTTCTATGACTTTGTAGTTTTGTGTTTTTATGATGTAAAGCTCTTTGAAATGCCTTGTTGCTGAAAGGTGCTATACAAATAAAATTTGATTGAGTTTGATTTAAGTTGGGACTAAAACTCATCTGTTCTCTCTGGTCTTCAACACCAGTGGAAGGATGGAAGAAAATTGCTGCAGCTAAAAAATTAAGTATTGTTTGGTTTTATTCATATTATTAGCTTTTAGTATCTTTGCCAATTTTATTTTTTTGTCTTATTTTTTACTGAACTTTTATTTTTATTTTCTATTTTATCATTTATCTACCTGTGATATTTCCCGTGAAGCGCTTTGGTCAGCTTTGGAAATGTGCTATAGAAATAAACTTTGACTTGACTTGAGACGGACTGAACCAGAACAAGCCTGAAAGAAAACCTGCAGAAGACCAAAGAACCGGAACCGTTCTCCGGATCAGTGGAGCCAGAACCGGGACGTACCTGGACGATGGCGACGCCGGCGAAGAGCAGCAGCAGGGAAACCCACTGGACTCTGGACAGAGACTTCCTGAGCATCAAGACGCTGAAGAGCGCCGTGGTGAGGATCTTCAGCTGGTAGGTCACCTGGAGGGGGAGGAGCCTGTTATGACCAGGTAAGACCTTTAAAATATCTGTGGCAGACCTTCCTGAAAACTCCGACCTGAAGGTTCAACAAGATCTTTGAAGAAAACTATTTGTAGAAACATATTAAAATGTACTAAAAGAAAAAAAAAACATTCATGTGGACGAGACTGACAGGAAGGAAGACGGTGAGACATGGAAGATTCCTCCTGATTGGGAAAATCTAATTCCAGACTTCCTGAGTATAAAGTTACCCTAGAAAAAACTGTTGTCAAGTTTATTCAGATTCAGATTTAAACTACTGGTGTTCCAGCTGCTATGAATCAAAGGCAGCTCTGAGCAAACAGGTTTATAGGAATGGTGTTCCAATCGATTGGCCACCGATCACTATTGGCCGATTTCCGTGAAAAAGCAGGTGATCAGTGTTCATCGATCACCTGCAGCTGATGCTAGGCAGCAGTGACCTCTGCTTTTCTTCACACCGCAAACGGCCGCAGTAAATCCTGCCATGTGGAACCTCTGCAGCGTCTGAGAGAACGACGCTGCAGAGATGGAAAAATGCCTCAGGGTGAAGAAAGCATCAAAATCAAATTTAATGTGATATGTAAATTATGAGTTGCAGAACGGTGAACTGGTGTCTACATTACTGCTTTGTCAGGACTTCCTGTCTTCACTCGTCAACAAATTCAAGGACCAAAGGGTAAAAAAACATTAGAAACTTTCTGTTCCCAACATCAGAGGGGCCGAAGGTTCTGCTAGCCGTCAGACGCCACCTGCAGAACCAGAACCAGGACCAGAGGACTAAAGTCTCAGATCAGAGAAACTCATCCACCCGGTTCTACATTCCTTCACTGAGACTTTAATCTGCTGCTAGTTTATAAATCACTGGACGGATCGAAGATTCTGGTTCTGACGCAGAGCAGAACCAGAACCAAACATGGACAGCCAGTATTCAGCTTCTATGCTCCACAGATCTGGAACAAACTTTCATCCATCTTCTTCCTTTTATCCAGGGTTGGGTTGCGGGGTTAGCAGCTTCAGAAGGGAGGCCCAGACTTCCCTCTCCCAGCCACTTCTTCCAGCTCCTCCAGGGGAATCCCAAAGCGTTCCCAGGCCAGCCGAGAGACAGTCCGGGGCCCCGGGGCCTCCTCCTGGTGGGACCTGAACTCCTCACCAGGGAGGCGTCCAGGAGGCATCCTGACCAGATGCCAGAGCCTCAACTGGCTCCTCTTGACATGGAGGAGCAGCGGCTCTACTCTGAGTCCCTCCCGGATGACCGAGCTTCTCACCCTATCTCTAAGGAAGAGCCCAGACACCCTGCGGAGGAAACCCATTTCTTGTATCCGGGACCCCGTTCTTTCGGTCATGACTCAAAGCTCATGACCATAGATGAGGGTGGGAACGTAGATCGACCGGTAAATCGAGAACTTCGCTTTTTGACTCAGCTCTCCCTTCACCATGACAGACCGATACAGCGCCCGCTTCATGGCAGACTCTGCACCAATCTCCATGGCCTCTCCAAACTCCTCCCATGCCTGAGTTTTTGCCTCAGCGACCACCCGAGCCGCATGCCACTTCACCTGCCGGTACCCATCAGCTGCTTCTGGAGTCCCACAGGCCAAAAAGGCCTGATAGGACTCCTTCTTCAGCTTGACAGCATCCCTCACCAAAGGTGTCCACCAACGGTTTCGAGGGTTGCCGCCTCGACAGACACTGACAACCTTCCGGCCACAGCCCAGATAAGCAGCCTCAACAATGGAGGCCCCTGGGGTGGATGAGATCCGCTCGGAGTTCCTTAAGGCTGTGGATGTTGTAGGGTTGTGTTGGCTCACACGACTCTGCAATATCGCAGGGACATCGGGGGCAGTTCCCCTGGATTGGCAGACTGGGGTGGTGGTCCCCCTGTTCAAAAAGGGGGACCGGAGGGTGTGCTCCAATTACAGGGGGGTCA
>NW_006800582.1:55580-57569 GCF_000485575.1 Poecilia formosa | reverse complement strand
GTGGCGTAGCCGTTGCGAGCGCTACCTGCAGACACACAGAGTGGAACCAGCAGCTGATGAACCTGAATATTGCACCGTTTTCTCTAGTTATCGACTGATTGATTAATCTGATTTGGGTTTCCGGCCCCAACATGAAGGTGTTTCTAAACGTCTAAATGGTTCCCAGTTTGGGTTCAGACTGGAAGTTTTTCTCCATCTAGACTCTGAGGTGTTTAAGCAGCAGGAACTGGGCTCAGAACCAGATTCTCAGCTGGTTCTGGATGTTGGGTTCCGGAGCGACAGCAGTGGCTCTCAAACCCAAAGGCTCCATGGATCCAGTCCAGATAAGCTTCAGGTGAATCCTGCATCTTGTCCTGGATCCATAGATCGTTTAGGGTTCTGGAGGCGGAACGTCGGTTCTGCTGGTTCTGACCTGACAGCTGAACGAAAAAGATGTTCTGTCCTCTTTGTCCTCCTGCAAGGTCAGACAGGAGGGAAGCAGGAGGAGGAAGAGGAGGTGAGGGAGGGGAGGAGGTGTGTGTGGGGAACAGCTGTGACCTAGATCTGTGTGTCCACGGCGGATCTAGGACGTGATTTCTGTGTTAAATCCTGAGGACACACACACATGTTCGGGCTGACTTTCTATCCCTATGGGGACTATCACGGCGCCCCCCGGAGGCTGTGTGAAGCATCGCTCTGGAAGAGGTTCCACCCCATCTGGAGTCACTCCCAGGATTTCCCACAATGCTTTGCTACCGACCAGCTGTTGTCTGAGGCAGGTGGAGGAACATGGATGTGATATGTTCACTGCCAGCCTGGAAAACAGGAACAGATTATCCATGAAGTAAACTCTCAGCCTGGTTCTGGTTCACCAGAACCAGAACCGGATCAGATCTGGACCTGCTGGACCCCTGAAGGTCCGAGTCTCCCGAGAACCTTTAGCCGGTCGGCGGATCCTTCCATCGTTCCCACAGCTGGAGTCCGACTCTGAGCCGGTTTTGGTCACAGAGACCCAAAAGGTCACATCACAGTGAACAGAACCGGGCCAGCAGCAATACCAGAACCCTGCAGCAGAACCACTGAGCAGACTTGTCTCTGATTACCCAGAACCTCAGACTGCTTCCTCAACCCAATCAAAGATTCTGATCTTTCCAAAAGCTGCTCCAGAACCTCTGGAGTCATTCGGGTTTTAGGCCCGGTTTGATTAACTCAGAATGGAAAGATTAACTGCTGTGGCGCTGATCCGATCACACGTGCTCCCACCTGTTTCCATGGCAACACCAGATGAGGAATGGAGAGCATCTTCATCCTGAGAGCGGGACCAAACGGGTCCATCTGTGGTGACCCAGCCAATACCCCGGTACCATACCCTGCTCTGAGGTTCTGTCTGAAGGTACTGTATCTTCATCCTCAGATACTAACGGGTCTGGTTCCACTGGAGGTTCTGGTCCAGCAGGCCAAAGCCAGAACCAAGTCTGACCCAGGAAGTTCTCCCTCCAGAACCGCCTGGTCCTCAACAGGAAACCTGAGAGGAGGAACCAGAGCTGAACACTCAAAGCCTTCAGAACCAGAACCAAGTTCTGAGCCAGTTCTCCTTAGCCTGACTCCAGATTGGACCGTCCCTGTGACGACTTCAAGAAGACGGTCTTCTCCTTCTAGATCCTCCTCTAGAAGGAGCCGCTCCAACGAGGATCCGCCTCCTGACGAGAGCGGTCCAAAGGGGAACCAGCGTCCAACAGAGAGCAGACGCAGGAGCAGAACCACTGGCAGGTCCAGAAGAACCTGAGCATCTGGCTCCCTGATGGATCCACGGTTGGTTCTGATGGAAGAGCTGAAGGCAACCGGACCGAGTTCAGGTCGGATCCAGACTTCAGCAACCTGAAGACACTGAGCATTCAACTTCTTCAAACGCTTTCTCCTCCAGAACCCGTCCCCTCTTCCAGAACCCGTCCCCTCTTCCAGAACCCGTCCCCTCTTCCAGAACCCGTCCCCTCTTCCAGAACCCGTCCC
>NW_006800582.1:52572-54359 GCF_000485575.1 Poecilia formosa | reverse complement strand
AGTGTGTGTGAGTGTGTGTGAGTGTGTGTGAGGTTAAGCTGCTATATTAAGCCGTTTATAATCCTCAGCACTGAATTCAGGATTTCCTGCTTTAACTCGTTTGTTGTTTCAGTCAGAATGAGACTCATCACTTCATCATTCCTTCATCACCCTTTCATCTCTCCTCCTTCACTTCTTCATCACTCTTCATCTCTCAGCGCCTCCTGCTGGTGGGCAAACTGGTTCTGGTTCTGTAGAGGCAGAGCAGAACTCTTTGCTCAGAGTTCATAGATGTTTGGATCATCAGTTCATCCCAATCAGATAGAAACTATGGATCAGAACCTGGAACTGAAAGATCTACCGGATCAGACTGAAGCTTATTCGTCATGGTTTCTGAGGTTCTGTTGATGTTCTGTTGAGGTCCAGTCAGGAGTTAGACAACTTCTTCAGAATCGGCTCTGTGTTTCTTTCTGTTCAGATTCTACCCACCGGTTCAGAACCAGCTAATGTCTCTGTAAACCGACCCGGTTCATTATTGGACCTTCTGTCTCACTCTGGACAAACTGGTTCCTGTTCACATCATAAGTCCTTAAATCCTGATTTATTTGACAGGATTTCCCTCACAATGTGACGGTGGAGTTCTGGCTCGGTTCTGCAGCATGTTTAATTTCCCTGCAGAATTTCAATGTGGCGCTGCCCTCTTGTGGCAGCTCCACATCATGACATGTGGATGCAGCTTCACTCCAGCCTGCAGGGATGGTTCTGGTTCTGGTCCGGTTCTGCTGCAGGAGGAACCATGAAATGCCTGGATGGGAAACTTTATTTATTATACATTTAGTTATTATTTCCCTTATTTAAGCAGAAAAACATCCTGGAGACACGAAAGTAAAACAAATTAAAACTGATTACAGAACCGTTGGGAGTCTGATGGAGGAACCATCGGAACCACCGGAACCACTGGAACCACTGGAACCGGAACCATCAGAACCACTGGAACCACCAGAACCATCAGGACAGTTCTTCTCTGGTGTCCACAACTCTCTTCTCATCAGATCCAGAACTGGGTCCATTTGCGTCAGAATAAGAGTGATGAAGGGGACTTCCGGTGGTGCCATGTTCTGAGACGGCTGCGTTGGGTGGAGGCTCCCGTGAGATTGATGAATAATTGGCAAACTACACAACTTTATGGATATTCCCTTAGAAGAAACTGCAAATAAGAAAATAATGCCGACAAGAAATACCTCTGGTAAACAGCAAAACGACCATAAAGAGCCCAAAGAGAAGAAAGACTCACAGCAGGCTAGCGCTGTAGCTAGCGAGAGAGGGAAAGCTAACGAAGCTAATGTCATGATAACCGAAGTACTGCGTGAGCTAAAGGAGTTGAGGAAAGAAAATCAGAATGCTTTTGCTGAAACGAAAGCGGCTTTAACAAGACTGGAAACTTCAGTAAGAGACTTGAAAGAGCGCACGGACGTGCTGGAGCAACGTTTGGAGGAAGCAGAGAGGAGGACTGGTGCGTCGGAAGACGTTAGCCAGAGAAACGAGAGAGTGCTTCGGTACATGCTGAGACGTGAGGCTTTTCTCACTAACCAATGTGATGACCTCCAGAACCGTATGCGCCGTAACAATCTCAGAATTTATCAAGTCCCGGAAGGAAGCGAGAAACAGGATATGGTCGGCTTTGTAAAAGACATATTCAGAAACACGCTTCTGCTGCAGGAGGACTTAAGCATTGAACGGGCGCATCGAGCTCTGGGCTCAAACCCAGCTGAAATAAACCCGCCTCGCTCCATCATTGTCCGCTTCAC
>NW_006800582.1:45203-52562 GCF_000485575.1 Poecilia formosa | reverse complement strand
AATCTTTTTCAGGTGTTTAGAGTTACTTTGTTGATTCAGATGATTATTTTTATTGCTCGTTCAGAGAACCTTTTCATAATATGATTTTTTTTCTAATTTTTTGATATAGGAATTTTGGGTTTTCATGAGTTGTTTGCCAAAATCATCAGTATTAAAACAATAAAAGACCTGAAATATTTAAGCTGGAAGAAGTGGCTGGGGAGAGGGAAGTCTGGGCCTCCCTTCTGAAGCTGCTGCCCCTGTGACCCGACCCCGGATAAGCAGCAGAAAATGGATGGATGGATGGATGGATGGACAATGGAGGCATGGAACATGGTCCATTCAGACTCAATGTCCCCCATCTCCCCCGGAACGTGTTCGAAGTTCTGCCGGAAATGGGAGTTAAGGCTCCGTCTCACAGGGGACTCCGCCAGACGTTCCCAGCAGACCCTCACTACATGTTTGGACCTGTCAGGTCTGACCGGCTTCCCCCCCCCACCACCAGAGCCAACTCACCACCAGGTAGTGGTCAGTGGACAGCTCCGCACCTCTCTTCTGTCCAAGACATATGGCTCCAGATCCGATGATATGATGACAAAGTCGATCATCAAACTGTGACCTCGGGTGTCCTGGTGCCAAGTGCACATATGGACACCCTAATGCCTGGACATGGTGTTCATTATGGACAATCCGTGACCAGCACAGAAGTCCAACAACAGAACACCACTCAGGTTCAGATTGGCGGGGCCGTTCCTCCCAACCACGCCCCTCCAGGTCTCACTGTCATTGCCTACATGAGCGTTGAAGTCCCCCAGCAGAACAAAGGAGTCCCCAGGAGGGGCACTCACCAGTACCCCCTCTAAGTACTCCAAGAAGGGTGGGTAATCTGAACTGCTGTTTGGCCCGTAAGCACAAACAACAGTCAGAACCCGTCCCCCACCTGTAGGCGGAGGGAGACTACCCTCTCGCTCACCGGGGTAAACCCCAACGTACAGGCGCCAAGATGGGGGGATGGAACAAACTTCTAGAAAACTGAAAAACAGCCGAAACCCTGAGCTCCTTTAAACCCAGACTGAAAGCAGCTGGTTGGAGCCGATCTGATCAATAACTGGAACATTGATCAATGATCTGATGATTATTGATAATATTGACAAAAACACTTGATCAAATGTAACNAGAATAAGAGTGATGAAGAACAGGAAGTTGTGCTCAGATCAGGTACATCTCCAGTCAGCCATCAATAAGTGATCAATAATCACTTATTATTGAGCTCTGATCATCAGCTGATCTGATCTAAAGAAATGTAACATCATTTCTGTCTGGATCAGCATCTGATTGGTTTCCTCCAGCAGAGTCTCGACGGGTGATTTTCATTTTTTTCTGTTTTCTTGTAAACTAAAACATCAGAACTCAAACATAAAACAACTAAAACAAAACGTGCGTCGCTGCTTTGACCAGGAAACACTAAGCCTTGGTTTCTTTGTGCCAAACTTCTTGACAGTTCAAGTCATTCATTGGTACATAAACGCTGCCAGCTGTTAGAGGCCTGTCCTCTTCGGCTACGGCAGCCTGGGAGGCAAACAAAACAAAACATTTTTTTTTAAGGTTAGGGTTAGTAGCCTTTATTTGAAAGTAGTTTGACAGGAAAGAGGGGGAAGACATGCAGCAAATGTCACCAGGCCAGGAATTGAACCTGCGACCTCCACCACAAGGACCAAGGCCTCAATACATGGGTTGTGCTTTGCCCCTGCGCCACCACAGCACCCCAACAAAACAAAATATAAACAGACAAACATCCATAAGCAATCTGCAACATTCATAATTTAGATAATTCACTTTGAATAATTTACAATTTTACCTCAAATAGTCTATAATTTTAAGTAATTTACACAATTTATTCTGAATAGTTTACTATCCGTTACAAACAGAACCACACCACTTCTCAGATGCTAGCAGCCTCCCTATGGAGCAACTATCCGCTGTTTTCCCACTTTAGCTTCAATGCTAGTTAGCGCGCGCGCACACACACACATACATGTTTGTGTTGCTATCTTTGTGGGGACTTTCCGTTGACTTCCATTCATTTCTACAGCCTAAACCTGACCTTTACCCTTTTCCTAACCTTAACCATCACATACCTAACCCTAACCAACCAAAACTCAATTCATACCTTAGCCCTAACTCTGACCCCTGACCCTTAAACAGGGTTTCCCCTTGTGGGGACCAGGCTCCGGTCCCCACAAGGAGAAATTGGTCCCCACAACGTAGTATATGTCAGGAAAATCGTCCCCACAAGGTATTACAAACATACGCGCGCGCGCGCACACACACACACACACACACACACACACACACACACACGGAGGATTACACAACAGTTTTTAACACATATTTCCTCCAGATATATTTGGTATTTTCCACTCTTAAAGCCACTCGACAGAGGTTCGTTGGTTAACGAATTCAACATAAAGNTCTGTTTCTGCTGGCGACTGTGCGACGATTTTATGATGAAAAACAGTTTAACTGTCTTGTTTCTGAAATGTGCTACACATAATATGACTGACCGACCCATCGACCCACCCAGGAGGCCCCACTGAGCAGACATCAACTGGACCTGTCTGTGTGACCAGGTGCTGACCCGGATCAGGGTTCTGGTTCTGACCTGGAAGGTGGCGGCCGGCAGGTTGGAGATGGCGACGTACTGCAGATTGTTCTGCAGCGTGTAGATGAGCGACGGCACGGCGAGCTTCAGCGTGTCCTGGTACTGCAGGACGACAGAGTCCAGCAGGAACCACAGCGTCTCCTTCAGGGCGCCTGCAGAGACGCAGCGTCACACACAGTGGCTACTTAGCCCCGCCCACCACTACTTACATCTCTTCTGCAGCAAAACGATGAGCAGGCACGTCGCCACCTTCAGGACCTCCGCCATAACGACGGCTGATGTGGTGAAGAAGCGGTCGCCCGGCAACGTGCGGACGTAGCGGATGCTGAGGATGAGCGAGGCATTCTGGACCACCAGGACAGCCAGGCTGATGTACTTCAACTTTCTGTTGGCTGCAGGGAAGAGACGGACACAAAGAGGAGCTTTCATCCTTCCACTCAACTCTCAGAACCAGAACTCTGATCCTGGTTCTGGTCGACCCACTACTTTCATCTGCTTTATTATCTGGACTCGACCAGCTACTACTGCCTCTTCCTCATCATGCTGATCTGCAGCCACCTGCAGAGCAACAGAGCCACCCCACCCCCTCCAGACACACCTGAGTCAGAGCTCCACGTCACCAAAACTGCTGATTCCACCTTAAGCTCCACATGTTTAAGGTGGAATGGGTCATCAGCATTTAAGGTGGAATAGGCCTACCAGGCCTCCATAGAACCTGTCAAAACCCTCTCCTGCAGTTCTGGACCAGGTAGAATAAGAATCCAGTACAAATCAAACAGAAGTGATTATCCATAATGAATCAATTTTTTCTGCAGCACTCCATGTTTAATTTTTTAGATTTAACCATAGAAACTATTTTCTTCAATAAACACTAGAATATTTAGCTGTACGGTTTGTATTAATTAGTCGGCATAGCAACTGATTATTCGGCTCGGTTTAAACCAGTAAACTACTTTATTAAGTCGGTCCAAACTGGTTAGTTTAGTTGCAGGTAGCTGATTCTTGCTACTAGACAAACCAGTTTAACCACTGGGAATATTTCGAAATCATCCAGTTTTTAATCCGGATTATTGTTTACCTTCACTCTGACTCCGGGTCGGAACCTCCCCGGCCTTACTGCTGCTGCCACCCGACATGCTGCGCTCTCTCCCTCGTCGGGACCGAACTCTCACCCGCTGCCTGCACAGCTAACTCCGCTAGCCTCCCGGCTAGGCTCCGCTGTCGGTTGGGGACCAGTCGGCGCTCCGAGTCTCCGGCTGGTTCTGGTTCTGGTTCTGGAAGCGGGAGGCAGAGGCGGGCGAGTCGGCTCGAAATGACCGGAGCTGAGGAGCGGGACCGAGGAGGACTAGCAGACGGAGTATGGGGGAGCATCAGGCGGAGAACCAGGGCTGCGTGGAGGAGCTGATCTGTCCCGGAAGTCACTCGGACTACAGCTGCGGAGAGTAGACTGAGTGACAGGATGTTTCACTCTGTAGGAGGCGGAGAAAGACAGACAGACAGACAGAAACAACAAGAAACCAACAAAACAAAGAAAGAAAAAAGAAAGAAAGAAAGAAAGAAAGAAAGAAAGAAAGAAAGGAAGTCCATGATTCTGAATCTGTATCTTATTTGTTACTATTTAATTAAATTCGCCAATTTACAAGCGTTGTCTCAAGACACTTTGCAAAAAGAAAAAAATGATTTCAATTCGCTCAGAAATTTCCTAATTGGTCCTAGTTATCAAACAGTTAATTATTCAGAGCAGCTTAGGAAATTCAAAGGAAACCCATCGAAAGATTGAGTCATTGAATGCAGCATCACTCCTCCTGACCAGCAGGGGGCGAAAGTGGAGAGGAAAAACTCCTCCTTAATAATAAGAAACCTCCAGCAGAACCAGTACCAGAACCAGGACCAGAACCAGAACCAGGATCAGTACTAGGACCAGAACCAGAACCAGGACCAGGACAAGGACCCAGATCAGTACCAGCGGCCATCTGTCACGACAGACTGGAGGTTAGAACGAGAGGGTTATTTTTCTGCCATAATTCCAGACCACACAGTTTCAATCAGTTTCAGTCTGAAAGCAGAACTTCATGTCTTTCTTCTCAAAACTTGTAATGCTTGTACTCAAAACTTCTCTTTGAGTCAGGCCTGAGTCTGGTCAGGACCAGGCCTGACCAGACTCAGGCCTGGTCCAGCGTTCAGCGCCCTGCGCCTCCGGGAAGCATGGGCTCAGTCAAAGTCCCATCAGGGTTCAGGGGTCAGGGGCAGAATGGCCCTGGGTCCTAGCTTCACATCCAAAATGGAGGACTGGTCACCGTTTAGGCATTCTGCTGCTAACAGAACTACAACAAAGCAGATTATTTTAAATGTTCAGTAAAGGTATTTCTGCTTTCGTAAGTGATTATTGGAAATATTTGTTGGAGATTTGTGTTTTGTTGTGACTTGTTGGATACAGAAAATTCAATATAATCTCACATGTTCAGCGAAACAAAAATTATTTCAATACTTTACTTTTTAAAACTGATTTTATTCTTTTTTTTTTGCAACAGATGAACTTTGCCATATTTCCAAGATTGCAAAATAATACACATTAAAATGTTCTAATCAGTTTATCAGTCTATTTGACTAATAGAGACAGGATATTTTAACCATCTGTTTTATGCAGCTAAAAGTTAGTTTGGTATAAAATGAAGCTAACAAAGATCAAGTGAAGGACAAACATACGGCATATATGAAAAATAAAAAATGTCTGATGCTACATTTGAAAAATAAAAGACTAATGGAACTAAAATGTCCTTTTTAAAATAAACTATGAATGTTGTGACTTTATGAACTAAACATGTTATAATAATTCATCAGTTTTCTGATGTCAGTAGTCTGAGAAGAAAACATTTGTTTAAAAATCATGACAACCCAGATAGCACAGAATGATTGAAACAACATTGAATCAATGTCAGCCAGAAACATTGAAACAACATTGAAAGTGGTCGGTCACTTGCATGTTGAATTGTTAGGGTTTCAACCATAACTGACATATCAATGTTGATTCAACCATCATCTATATGTCAACTTACATGCATATTTGTGTTGATATTACATTGAATCAGTTAGGAATCAACATTGATTCAACCATCATCTGAACGTGAATCTACATGCAGATTTGGGTTGATTTTATATTGAATGAAGGTTAAAAATGACAACATGGGTTTGCTATAACATTTTATTTAAGAAAAGAGGGACAGATCTTTAAACATATTTGACTCCTTTTTGACTGTCAAAACAACAGTNCTCTAAATGAAACTTTGACTGGTCCAGATTTGACTGACTTTGATTGGAATCCTTCTGCTGTTGAAAGGATTTTCCACCAGTTTTATGTTGCATCGTTGTTTCCTCAGGTTCCTCCAGTGGGAGCAAGGAGCTGCTACACTTCTCCTCTTCCTCCCATCATGACGTCATGCAGCAGGTCGTAATCTGACCTCTGCTGCCCCCTGCTGGAGAAACACAACGAACGAGTAAAAAACGGACAAAACAAAGTTAATGTGAGTTTTAACTGCAGATAACTATGGAGGACCAAAACCGACATAAGAAATAAAAGCATAAATATATATTTAGTTTTTCCTTTTCCTTACACATGAGTTTCCATCAAGTAATGTATACATTTTCTTTTTCATTTCCCCTAAACATGGGTTTTTGTCAAGAAAAATAGATATTTTGCTTTGTCTTTTTTGCTTCTCCCTTTGCTGTATTTCTGCTGCATCGTTATGTTAATGAGGAGAGCTGCCTTCCATGTCTGCTATTGGCCAGTGGAGCTTTGGGACCAACGTCACTGCGTCAGACGTTGTGGGACGTTTAGGTCCAGTCGCTCGGCACCATCTTTACAGGCCACAGACCAAAACAAACTTTATCCCGGTGGTTTTATTGTGTTACCGACTGCAGTGACGTGAACCTCCGAGGATTGAGGAGGGAGCTGGAGAACGGCTGGCCGAAATTACCCAAATAGCACAGAATGATTGAAACAACATTGAATCAATGTAACATTTTTGCTATAACATTTTATTTAAGAAAAGAGGGACAGATCTTTAAACATATTTGACTCCTTTTTGACTGTCAAAACAACAGTATGTTGTCCACAGAAGAACAGAGTCCATGAGGTTAGGCTTCGTACTGTATGAACCAGGGAAACAGTACAAGTTGCAGTAACCCCAGTTTGACTCTGGTTGGCGTCACTGATTCCTTGCCATGTCTTCCTCTCGTTCTGGTGCGTAATGAAGCCACTTAATGACAGTTTTGCTGCAGTCCTCAAGAGTCAGCTTTGGGTCAAACTGCAGAGCAACGACTGAAAAACACAAAAATAAAAGTGAGGAAGGTGCCGGTTAGAAAGATGATAAACATTTGAAAAGTTCTGAAACACAATGAAAGATTAAGCAGTGTACTGGTTACAGGTCTGAGAACAAATACAAACCATATAGTTCCCCATGTACACTCACTGTTAAATTAATATCTTAATCTTTCATTAATATTTATCTGAATGTTTACATATACAATTCCATTTAGCTGCAGTATAGTGTAGGATTTATGATATTGATATTAAATCAATATTTAAAATAAAGGCTGTTTATCAGAAAACCTAACGATAAAACTCAGGGAGGATCAGGGATTAACACACCAGAGAAATAAATAGAGCAAAAGGTGATTTATACTGTAGTTGGAAAAATTATCTATAATTTATACAGAAT
>NW_006800582.1:27281-43685 GCF_000485575.1 Poecilia formosa | reverse complement strand
CTCTCCTCCTCATCAGAGCTCTGGGTCAGAGCATTTTATTAGTGAGTGGGGGGTATTACATTCTAAATTAACCTCTGTAAAGGATAGTGGGTGATGATTCATTTCTGTACATTTTGTTACTTGTTCATAAAAAGTCCTACTGACTGTTTGTCTGTGATATATTGACACAAAAACATCTACAACTTACTACAAGGAGTGGAGCGGTCCACCCCTGCCATTTACATGAGTAAGTGGCTGTGTGTTTGATGTCCCAAACACACAGCCACTTCGCTGTTGGCTTGTTAGCAAAAGATGTTAATTCAATGTTGAACTGCCATCATGTGCAATCTGGGTACAGAAAGGAATCACAACTGTTGTCAACACATAGTGCTTAAGTTAAAACATGATTAACCCTCACCTAAAATGGGTTGTGCTGTGGTGGCACAGAGGTTAAGCACAACTCACATATGGAGGCCTTAGTCCTCAATGCAGCTGTCACAGGTTCGATTCCCAACCTTGGAATTGAGGCATAGATGGGGCCAGGTGAAAGGAGAGAGATGTGTGTGTCTTTGGCAGGTGGAGGGAAGGGGGTTGGGTGTTTGAATGGCAGGTGGTGGTGGAGGGGTGTGAAAAACAGCTTACATTGATTGAACATTTAGATTATTAGTTCTTCCCCAAACCTTGTCCTCAAGGCAAACTGACCAAAAACCCTGTTAATCAGATGTCAATTAAAATCATGTGTTCTGAATTAGGGAAATACCAAAAACTTGCAGGGCCTGGAGGACCGGTGCTGAAAAACACTGGATTCGATGTGGCATTTCAATC
Source organism: Poecilia formosa (assembly GCF_000485575.1). Taxonomy (NCBI): domain Eukaryota; kingdom Metazoa; phylum Chordata; class Actinopteri; order Cyprinodontiformes; family Poeciliidae; genus Poecilia; species Poecilia formosa. Next base: position 42,881 of record NW_006800582.1, on the reverse strand, counting down.
AATGAATGTTAATTGGCTAGAATTGAATGGTTGTTCGATGGTTGATCCAGCCTCTGTCATTGACCTTAACCATAAAGTCAACATTTGTGATCATAATTCAACATTGAATTAACATCTTTTGCTAACAAGCCAACAGCGAAGCAGCTGTGTGTTTGGGACATCCCACTCATGTAAATGGTGGGAGTGGACCGCTCCACTCCTTGTAGTAAGTTGTAGATGTTTTCCTGTCAATATATCACAGGCAAACAGTCAGTAAGAATTTTTATTAACAAGTAAAAAAAATGTACAGAAAGGAATCACCACTCACTATTCTCTACAGTGTTATTAAAAATGTGAGAACCCCCAATCAGTAATAAAATGCTCTGACCCAGAGCTCTGATGAGGAGGAGAGGAGGGGAAAAGAAGGTGTGTTGCAAAACAGCTGACATTGATTCAACATTGATCAGACGTTGATCAGACTTTAGCATTTCATTCATTAGGTTTCAACATTGAATTAACATCGTGTGCTATCTGGGTAGTTCTTCCCCAAACCTTATCCTCAATCAAACTGACCTGCGTGTTTTCAGTTCAGCAAAACCCTGTTAATCAGACGTCAATTAATATCGTGTGTGCTGAATTAGGGAAATGCCTAAAACTTGCAGGGCCTGGAGGACCGGTGCTGTAAAACACTGGATTTGATGTTAACATTTCATTTATTTGATGTCAACCACAAAACAACATTGATTCAATGACACAGTTTCAATATTAGTTAATTGGCTAGAGATGGATGATTGTTGATGGTTGATCCACCGTCATTTGTCGACTTCAACCACAAATCAACGATTCTAACTATAATTCAACTTTAATTTAACGTTGTGTGCTATCTGGGAATAAGAACCAAATATCTTCCTATTCCACTCCCACAAAAAACGTAAGATATTAATTTCATAATTATATATAAAGTTTCTCCTATAATGGCTTTCTTCAAAAGAAATTCAAAATAAATATAAATTCCCACATTTTATGACAGATTTTAAGACAATAAACATTTTTTAAATTGTCATGAATGTTTTTAGAAAGTTTTCTAAAGTGGATATTATACAATAAATCTATTCCATCTTGAGTTTTAATTTAATAAAATTTGGTCTTCTAATAGCGATGAAGAGTTAAATTATGATATATTTAATCTAAGGTAAGTTTTATTCACAAATACTGATTTCTAAAAATCACCTCTGTAGAAGCCTAAATTCAATTTTAGTTAATTCAGACCTTTAGGATAAATTATGTTTATATTTCTTATGGTAATTTGTTTATTTGGATAAAAATGATCACTAGTTAAATCTCTATTTCATACTAATTTGTTATATTGGACTATTCTAAGGTCTTCTTGTAAATTTGCATCCGTAATTGCAGTTAAGGATTTGAGGGCTGAATTAGTTGTGCAGTTGGAGTGGAGTCACACAGTTTTTTGACCTCTCTCTCTTTCTTTTTCTCTCTTAAGACTCTCTTTTGTTTATTCTATTATTTTTGTGGAAAAGTAACATTTGTACCGTTTTTATTTTCGAAGTAAACTGTTAACCTTTATCGAGAGGACCCAGTCTGGTTTTTTGTCGTTTTCGTCATCAAGTGGACCGAAGGGGGAGGACGGAGAGCGTCAAGCTTATGGCTTCATTATTTAGGAACCTACAACCTCCATTTTTAAAATTAAATAATTTTATTTTAGAGAGTGCTTAAATAAAATCACAAAAGCCCAGTCTTTGTACCAACATATCTTAAGATTTGAAATTTGTCTTGCATTTGTGACATTTTGTTTTACTTTCTTGTTAGTTTGTGACTATTTCTTTTATTTCTTCTTTTTTTATTTCTTTTTTTTTGCTCTATTTATATCAAACTTTTTTATTACTAATGTGCCTTGTCATGATATTTTCTTTGAATTTTCTATAAAGATGGAAAAAACAACAAAAATTTCCATAAATCCGCCTTTTAACTCAAAACGTCACATGCAGCAATGAATTATGGGTAATACACTTCCCCGAAGTCTGTAGAAATGCGAACGTTGTGTAAAGGTGGAATAGGTCCCAAAATGGGCGGATGTGGGACACACTGTGACCTTTAACCTTCAACATGAACAAGGGAGGGGACTGGGACCGGGCCTGAGTCTGAGCATGAGGAGAAGTTTGGAGTTACAAGTTTTGAGAAGAAAGACATGAAGTCCTGCTTTCAAAATAAAAATGTAAGGAAAAGTATTAAAAGTTCTGAGAACAAAAAACATGAATTCCTGCTCTCAGACTCAAAATATGTGCTCTTGAATTATGGCAGGAAAATTCCCCCATATGTTGATGGTTCTGGCGCAGATGAAAGGTTTATGTTGGTATTGCATTTTTATTTCTACTGCGAAACACTTTGTGGTTTTCTGACTGTAAATAGGTGCATTAAATAGTTTACTGTTTTTAAATAAGTGATCTGTTAATGCTCCCTGTGTGAACCAATCAGGTTGAGGGATATCTATTGAATTATACGTAAAATTAACAAGGCTAGAAAAGGCTAACTGAATGTAGTTACTTTGTTTATTGTAACTACTATTTTGCTTTTATTTTGCCAACGTTCTATATGAGGTATCCATGGTAACAGAACAACAGCGCTACCGAGAAAGTTAACTGCAGTGAAGGAAAAGGATAAAAGCATAAAAACCTTCTTAAGTTTAGCTTGAGTCAATAAGGAAACAAGGTAATGGCAACTGAACTTTATTTATGTAGTTTAATTCTGTGATTACTAAATTAATGAAAGGAATTGTGTCAATGTAACAAGCTGTGCTTGTTCATGAGATACGAAGCTCAAATCAAACTAATCCTCAGTTCTGACAAAAACCAAAGTCAGACAAGAGATGATGAGTCTATTAGAGAAAATTAATAACTGGAAGAAAACAAATCAAACATTTTACATCACTTCCTGCCCTCTGATTAGGCTGATTCCACTACAAAGTATTGTTAAGAAAATAAATTTCAAATATGCCAGTTTTAAAACTTAACATTTCTTGATTGAAATAGCCTAATTATAGTTTTAAAATTAGTAACTTATTCTGGCCTGTTGACCTTTATGTTACCTGTAGTTACAGCAGATGGTTTGCTATGATCTTTTGATCTGCTCTTTGTCTGTGTGGGAAACAATCAGGAGAAGTTCCAGCTTTTCAGACAGATCCGTGAAAAGCCATAAAACAGCAGGAGTTCAGGAGAGTCTGCTTTCATTTTGTTTAGATAATGGGAACAAATGGCCTTAGATCGTGACTTGGAGGGAGTTTTAGAGAGGGTCAGAGACAGATCCTGGTTGGATGAGCAAAGATACGCCTTATTTGAATAAATTAAAGACAGGAATACGCCTTTACTATAAAAGTTTGTCCACAGGAGTAACAAATCAAATTTGCTCTTGCAATTCTCCAAAGACGTCTTTGTACGTCTTTGCTTTTTTCTTCTTCCTTCCTTCCTTTCTTCCCTTCTTTCTTCTTCTTTCTTTCTTCTTTTCCATGTCTCAGGTAAATACATGTATGTCTCTGTTGTTCAGCAGTTTCTGTTGTAATTTCATACTTTGTCTTCTATTCGATTAAACTCTGTAATTCTGTGACGTCTGTACTCATTTTTGTTTTCTGTGTGGCTACACGCGGCCCGCCGGGAGAACCTGGGATCCGTGAGAAGAAGATCAAGCTAGAAAGTTTCTTAAAATATACTATATAACTTAAAATCTTCTTCAACAGTATCAAAATAAATAAATTTGGGAGAATCTGCATCTTTCTGCATATAAAACACCTGGAAGTTTTGCTATTTTTAGTAACCAGCAGGGGGCGACAGCCAAGCATCACTGAGCTGTAAGCTACATGTTTGTGTTCATCGCAGAACAAAAATCATTTATAGAAAACATGCCAGCATGTCAAAATGAGGGAACAGTCAAATCATCTGAAATGTGAACAAAACAAAGGAGATGATTGTTGTTTCAGGAGGAACAGGGTCAAAGGTCAAACCCTATTTCCATCATGGGAGAAGAAGTGGAGGTGATGAGGAACATAAAAACCTGGATGTTCATCTGGACAAGAGACGGAGGAAGAGAAGATCCTTCAGGGTTTGGATCTGCTGTCAGAACCACCAGAACCACCGAAACCAGGAGCTAAAGAGGTTCAACAGCCTGAATAAGAAGGCAGGTTCTTTTCTGGTTCTGACTGTGGGTCCTCTGGTGATGATGATGCAAAGAAGGATTCTTCATAAAATCAATAAAGTTCTGCCGGAGCGTCTTCAGTCAGAGGCTTCTTCAGCGTTGCTGTAGCACAGACTGCTACAGGAGATCCTTCCTGCCAACAGCCATCAGGATCTTCAATAACTGAAGAATCTAAATAAATGATTTACAACATCTCATTTCCCTCTGTAGTTAATAAAGTATTTGTGAATTTGAAACAAAACGACGACCAGAGTCTGAAAATGTTTTTATTCAAACATGGATCGTGGTTCTGATCCAGAACTTGTTATTTAATGTAAATAAACAGAACCAAGTGGCAGCGGAGCCACTTTGAAGGAATACACATGTATTTACGGAGCGGCGAAGGTTTGCACCGATGTCCAGACTTCAGCAAAACTTAAATCGGTTTTAATGAGACAAAAACGAAAAAAAAAAAGAAAAAAAAAATCAGAGTTCAGCTTTCCTCCTCTTCATCACTCTTCCTCACCTGAATTGGTGAGGAAGAGGAGCAGGAACTGCTGAAATAATAAATAATCCATAATTAAAGACTCATCATCAGTGATGAGAAGCGTCTCAGCGAAGGTAAAGTGACTTTATTTCCTGTTCTGTTCCGACCCGGTTCACAGCGATGCACTGGGCAGTGAGCCGTGTTCCTCTTCCTCCTCATCCTCTTCCTCCCCCACCTCCATCCAGGGGTGCGTCAGGATCTGCTCCAGCGAGGGGCGGTCCTCCGGCCGGAGCGACAGACACCAGCCAATCAGAGCCTGGCATTCTGCAGGAAGGGTTGGACACAGTCAGCATTACGCACACCTGAACCAATCAGGGCGCAGCGGGTCAGCGCTTACCTTTAGAGACGCGGCGAGTGTAAAAGGGCGTGGCCTCGACGATTTCCTGGTCACGCTCAAACGGGATGTCGCCGCACACCATGTCGAAGAGCAGAACGCCGAGCGACCAGACGGTGAGCGGCTCGGCGCGGTACGACCGCGACTGGACCCACTCAGGTGGGCTGTAGACCCGCGTACCTGCAGGGAGGGGACAGGTGAGGCTCCGTCCACTGACTGACCCATTAGGCCCCAACCACCGCACGGCTCCGTACCTTCGAACTCGTCGTAAGCCGCGTCCTTCAGCAGCGCGCCGGAGCCGAAGTCGATGACCTTGACCTCCAGCGTCCGTGTGTCCACCAAGATGTTCTCGTCCTTCACGTCTCTGTGCACGACCCCATGCGTGTGAACGAAGCGCAGCGCCTCCACCGTCTGCCTGAAGAACCTGCAGGGGGCGGGGCAGAGACATCAGCGTGGCCAGGGCGGCGGGACGTCGCCAAGGTAACGAGCGCGGGCCCACCTGAGAGCGAGGCGTTCGGGCAACGCGCCGCGGTCCGTGATGAAGTCGAACAAATCCCGGCACTGTGGCGGCTGCTCCATCACCAGGAGGAAGCCCCGCCCCTCCACCTCGAACCAGTCCAGCATGCGGATCACGCCACCGTGACCTCCGACCTCACAGAGCCGCTGCAGCAGGGCAATCTCCATGGGAACCGGGCCGAGCTCGCCAGGCTGCGGGAAAGGAAGACGCCAGTTAAAAAAGCACAAAATAAAGGAACTATTTAATTCACTACAGAACCGGTCTCAGGGTGTGGGGGGGCTCCCAGCCTAAGGAACCAGTGCATCACTGGGGGAAACCCACTTATGGAACAATGACATCACAGGTTTCCGTGGGAACCCCCATCCTGCAGTTCTGCTGCCTGTCCAGCAGAGGGAAGCAGCCGCCTGGGTTCAGGTGGAAACTGAACTGGTTCTGGTTCTGGAGGTGAGCCTCACCAGTCTGGCCCACTGCTGGACCTGGTCCCTGGAGATCTGCTTGATGGCGACCGGAAGTCCGTCTGAGAGTCTGTGACCCGAAAACACAGAACCGAAGCCGCCGCTGCCGATCAGCGGGCCGCAGCGGTACCGCAGGGTGAAGGCTTCCTTCCCTGGATCAGAACACAGAACCACATCAGAACCCCCAACACACACATATATATACATATATTATTATATAATAACTCAGGAAAAACTGTTTAACCCTTTAAAGTTCTGGTTCAGTCCAGTTAGAGAAACTAAGTTATTCTGCAATAAACATCGTTTAAAACGACACATGAAACAATAAACTCCATCTTAATGTTTTATATAAATATAGTGAAGCCTATTTAAAGATCTGTGACTTATAATATTTGTTCTGTTCAGTCCAACTTCTGCTGCCAAAGACCAGAAACACGGTGCAGAAACAGAACGGAAACCATCTTTTGGTCCTCACACTTGTTGTGAATGGATCACAATCCGGCCCATGTTTGATGCCGAACCGGAATCGATCAAAGGTGATTCATTACTTTAGGTGAAATAGTCCTTTACTAAAGCGACCAATCAGAAGCCAACTTCGCCACGGAGCAGCCAAAAAAAGAAAGAAAAGAAAAGAAACGTCATAAAAACCCAAATTAATGGACCAGAACCAGATTTTCCGGAACCGGTTTTGAATCTTAAAGTAGGAATGCAAGTAAACTTTATTTATATAGCACATTTACAGGTCAGAAACCGCAAAGCACTTCATAAAATACCAAATTCAGAAGAAAAACCTCCGCTTACCGCGTCGTTTGTCCTCCAGGTTCGGATCCGCGGATCTTTTCTCCAACATCTCCCCGAGTTTGGCTCACTAGGAGCGGATCATAGCCACGGTGTCTCCTCGGATTTTATCGGTCCAAAAGGTTCGGTTCGGGTTTTTCCCACTTTGATGTGTCAGTTTCAGAGCCCGGAAGGCTCTGCTGGTCCAGAACCAAATGATACCGTCCTGAGCTGGCAGCAGGTTCTGGACCTGCTGGCTTCAGACTTTATAGCTTTCTGAGGCCACGCCCACCCCGTGCTCCTCATCCAATCAGCGTCTCACAGTGTGCTCAGTGTTTTGAACTGAGCAGCCAATCGGATTGAAGCTCATGAATATTCAAACAGCGCGTGGGGAAGAATTTGTAGAATTGAGATCAACGAGGCGGGGGAGCGCGCGCTGACAAACTGCCGGGAAGCTCGAGGCCGATTTCCTCTCAAACATCAGTGCGCGCGCGCACACAGCCACAGAAACTGAACAGGCGCACTGCTTTAAAAAACACTGGGCGGTTACTCCGACGCGCACGAAGCTTCCTGTCGGTTTGTGAAGCTGGTGATGCGTTCAGGGGACAAGAGGGAGTCGTAACTAATCAAATTTAACCAACACCTAAGCCTGGAAAATCAATTAGGCTCCATAATTTTATATTTTTATTCCTGTTGTGTAAATTAGGGCTTCTCTCTTTAAATTGTGTAAATAATTGACAGAAATGTACAAAACCTTTCCATAAAAGAAACAAAACTTTACAATTAATGATTTTCAACTTCAATGAAGGTTCCATTTTTTTTTCTTTTTATCTTTTAACACTATTAACACACATCCATCCATTAGCTGTTGAGTGTAAACATATTAAAATGACTAATTTCAAGCATGAAGTTTATGCTGATGTGAAATATTCTGTAAGTTTCTCAACATCCACAATTGGCCTCATTTTCTCAGAGGGGCCCTGAAGGCAGCATGACGTCACTTCCTTCAGAATCAACCTTTCATGCTGCTTATCTTTACAAAAACAATTAAAAATCTAAAGTGCAAAAACTATTTCTGTAGGGTCAGAGTGGAGACAGTTTTAGTTTCTGGGTTTATTTACAAATATTTATAATATTTATAAATATTTCAGATTTTCAAGATGAAAATCTGAAAAATTAAACATTCTCATGAATGAGACTGGACTGGATTTCTGGTTCTGGTTCTGCTGAACCCAGACAGGCAGCATCACCATCCCTCACTGGAGCTCCTTCATCAGAGGAACCTGCAGCTTTGGGCCGGTCCTTCAGAACCGGAGGGAACTTGGAACCAGAATCCAAACCAGAGGAAGCTGAACTCAGAACCAGAACCAGAACCGGTTCCAGCTTTACAGACGGCTGGAATCATGAAGCTCTCAGCTGCTTTTCAGAAACTTCCTCTTTTTATTCCAAGAAACAAAAAGTTTTCATCCAACTGAGAAAATAAAATAAAACAAACTTATATTAATAATAGCAACAATAATCACTGAGGATCAGAAAGACATTTTCTATTTTTCTCTTTAATTCGTTTCTGCTATGATGAAATCGGCTGTTAAACATGCAGCTAAATAAGTCTGATGATGAAGGTGACGATGAGGAGGCCGGGAATGATCAGCACCTAACAGAACATGATAAGACTTTTGATGACTGAACAGAACCGGACCGGATCGGTGAACAGAACCGGACCAGGTCGTCCTTCATTGGAACCACAGAGCAAAACTCGAGCTGCTGGAAGCCGTCCACATTTAAATAAGATCTGATCCCGGATCAGCGTGAAGACCCGCCGACCCCGCCGACCCGGAAGTGGAAGTGATGCTGGAAGTGGGAAACAGGAAGCGGATGATTTAAAAAAGGAAATGAGTGCATCGTTGTTGGATGGTTTATTTTCTCCATGTTCGAGTTCTGTCTGTGGGCCGGGGGGCGGGGCGGGGTCACGGCGGGGTCAGTGCATGGCAGCAGTGCATCAGCTGCTGTCCGGCGACGGCTCGCGCTCCCGATGCATGGCGGCGGCGGAGCTCTGGTGTTTCATGCTGTCCAGATATTCCTGCTGGGAGACGGCGAGCACCGAGGCCAGGATCTCATCGTCCTCCCAGTCCGTCAGACCTGAAACACACACCAGTGAGACCAGTCAGATCAGTACAAAGGTGAAAAATGTCCGTCTGTACAATTTCATTTCAAGCTGTTGGGATAAACCTGAGCCTGCGTTGTATCAGTTGGTCGCAATAAATGCCAATAAAACATGAATGGAAAATATGCAGGGTGTGAAAACTTGGTGAAGCTCAACCAGCTGAGGACTCGTCCACAAACATCCTCTAGATGCATCCTGGGTAATATGTCAGTCAGACAGCAGATGTACCGTTCTTTACTGGAAGCACTGGTTTTGGGGCAGAGCACCTCTTAAAGCGGAGGAAAGACAGAGGCTGATCTTGGATTGCTGCGGTGCTTTATTGGACTCCCAATAAAATCATTTATGGTTTCTTAGATGAAATAAGAATAGATCCAACAAAAATAAGAACAAATAAAATAAACTAAAAGTCAGACTCCTACCAGCACCAGGACAAACTGCTCCCCTCTGCTGGAAGCCAATCAATCCCACAAATCAACGCTTGCATGAACACAGATTAGCAATTAAAATATCTCAGATTATAACTCAACACTATAAATCCAGACTGCTGAGCTCTTCCTGCTGCTGAATGTGATCTACTCACATCTAGAACCAGCTGTGCTCTAGATCTACAACTCTAGATTGTTCTAGAATAACTTCAGTTTCTGTTCAGACAGTTTTGGCTCATCCACACATTTGTCTGTTCTCAGCATCTGTTCAATGATTGGATGGATCAATAAACATCTGGTGACATCATAATGTACAGCTGTATATCATCTGTGTTGTCATGGTAACTGATCTTATTTCCTGTTATAAGCTGAGCTATAACAGGACAAGGAGAGGCGTGGGACAGAAATCGCTGCCCTGATTCCGTCACCGCGCTTTCAGCAGGCGGCGTTCTGGTTCCCAGTTGAGGGAAACCACACGCTGCAATATTGGCTAAAGATTACCCAACATGCTGGATATCCCCGATTTTAGATCAGGGTGGTGTCGGCGTTCTCCCGAGTGGACCAGATCAGTCTTAAGGACCACGGCAAGACGATCGCTATGGATTATCTTAAGAGTCATCCAATAATTAGGGCAATTGTTGGAAGGGAAAATTGGGATAAAAATTTGCGTAAAGAGTAATCTAACACGATGCCATTTCAAATCCAGTAATCAGATTAAAGTAACTTATCCAAATCACTTTGCGTTACTATTTTCTTTTGTAATTAAATATTATTTCCTCTGCGCGTCTTGGGGAGCGACCGCCGTTTCTATGCGACAGAAACAAACAATGGAGAGAAATGCGCTTTTTGTTGCTGGAGGAACAGGAACTATTTTGAGTTTCAAGTCCGATTATTAGAAGCAGTTTGGGCTTGTTTTCTTCTAAAGTCGCTTGCAGATTTAACGAGTTGCGGTTTTTGGGCTTGGAAATAAACAGACATAAACCCCAGAATTTGTCTGACATCCAGTTAATTTTAGTCCATCATTTGGATGATCCGTTAAAGTCAAGTTCATATATTTGCTGTGAATGACGTCGAGCTTCGCGTTGCGCTCCAGAAAACATGGAGACTAATATGAACAGGGCAATTAAACGTGAAAACAGCCCCGAATGAACGTGTCTGTAAAGTTGTGCAACTAAACGGCATTATAATTATTAATATAAAGATAAATGTCACAAATCTGTGCAGCCATCTGAGTTGTGGTAGGAGCGCTGCGCTCTGACAGCCACAGGGCCGTAACACAGAGCCTGGGGGCTGGGGCTGGGGCAGGGGAGTGCAGGGGGGGCCTGGGGCCGGGGGGGCAGGGGCTCTAAAGTCCTATTTATAGTTTTCCAGATAACAGTGGAACACAAAAACACTCAAAAATTACCAAAGGATTTTTTTTGTACTGTTGTAGCCATTAAACCTTATAAGTGGAGACATATTGTTGATGTTACCATTATAAAATAATTTATAGTTAAGTTTTGGCAAAGATCAATGTAATTTTCACAGGTGGTGGAGCGTTGTTGTTGTTCTTGTTGTTGTTTTTCTTGTTGTTGTTGTTCTTGTTGTCAGCAGCTGCTGAAAGTAACTAAAAAAGTTACTTTTAATGTAACTTAGTTACTTTCCAAATAAAATAATCAGTAATATAACTAAGTTACTTTTTCAATGAGTAATCAGTAATCCCATTAAAGTTACTTTTTCAAAGTAACTATGCCATCACTGTTGGTCACCACAGGTCACACAGAGCCATCCTCTCAGAATCAGCTAATGCTAATGCTAATGCCAGACTAAGATCCGTATGCCATCACTGCTCTGAAGCTCAGGACTTCTGGAAAGTGATTTATAAATTTATATTTAAATGTACAAATCACTTTAATCATTTATGTTTAAAAATATGTCAAATCGATAATTCAAAAACAGCTTTCTCCAACATTATTCACTTTGGGGATCTGTCTCCAATTAAACATTTGCCCTCCAACATGGCGGAACGCTCCAGACTGCATTAACGTCGGCTGTTATTTCTCAGCGGAAAGACTCCATCCACCCATCTCTACTACTACTAGTTTTTCTCAAACTGTGGTCTCCGATCACTGGTGGTCTGCGGGCGCCCCCTAGTGGTTCGCCAGGTACTGCATGTAAACAACCGTTTATTTTCCGTGACGTCAGCTCAAAGTGCAACGATCCAGCTAGCTTAGCAAAGGATTGTATTACAAATAATGATGGAAAACTGGCTTAAAACCGGGTCACTCAAAAGAAAAGCTGCAGGTACCTGTGGAAAGAAAACAACTCCAGGAATTTTATATGACCTGAGGAAGTTCAGTCATAGCTACCGAGTGTTGATGCGTCGTTCACTAGCGACTGGATTCCTTTGAACGGGTAAGAATCGACTCAGTTACTGAGAACTATTCTTTGTTTTTTATAACTTTGCTTGGTAATGAATGATGCTCTGCTTTCAGGTCACCTAACTGTTATTTTTATTCAATTAAAAACTATTAAATTGAATTAAATAATAAATAAATAGAAATGGTTAGTTGTTTATTTTTCTTTAATTGTGCTTCTAAATCACAAATAGCCCTAAATGTTATTAATGCACATAACACTTGGTAGTAAAGAACAACTTCTTTTTTATTTCCATGACATCATTGGAAAGCTTAGACACTTTAAGAATCTGTAAATAACTCAAAGTAGATGTGTTCATGGCTCTGTCGTCACATGTACCAAACAGCACCACTCTTCATTAGGAAGAACTAAGAAAACAACAATACCTGAGTTAAGAGACTAATATTTTCATTTCAGGTTGGATTATTTATTAAGTTATGTTATAGCGGGAAGATTTCAGGTTTGGTGGTCCGTGACTGTTAAATGGGGTAAGTGGTCCTCAGCCTGAAAACGTTTGAGAAACACTGTACTGGTACTACTGCTGGTAATACTACTACCCTCTTAAATGGGACCCATTCGTACCCAGACTGCAGGGCCCAGTTAAGGGCTGTTCATCTGTCAGCAATCGGTTTGTCTTTACAACTAAAAACTGGCCAACCTGAGTCTTTTGTTTTTTAAATATGTGAAATGGGCTCCCGCCAGGCATTCTGGGTCCAGAACCAGGCGGTTCTGATGAAGTACAGCTTTTTGAATTCTCTGGCTGCTTACTGTGTCCTCTGACATACGGTAGGTCCCATCTGGATCCAGAGGGTCCCAACCAGATCCACGGATCAGCCCATCCTGATCAGCCCTTGTTCTTCTGGGACAGTGATGTCACTCTGTCCTGTGATTGGATGGAGGACTTTTTGTAGTTGACAAAATGGAGTCTGTTTGTGATGAGTTTCAATCTGGGTTGGTTTGTATGGACTTCATCTTGTCTGTCAAGATCCAAACATTTCCAGGAGATTCTGAGATTCTGTTAGCCCAGAGGTGTCCAAAGTGGGTCCGGGAGGCCCGGCATCCTGCATGTTTTAGTTCTCTACCTGGTTTAACGCACCTAGATCCAATGACGGCTCGTTAGAGGAGAACACTGACTTGCTGAGGAGGTTGTTTCTACCATCAGGGAGAAAATAAAACATGCAGGATGCCGGGCCTCCAGGACCCACTTTGGGCACCCCTGTGTTAGCGCTTAGCCGTTAATCAGGAGCCGCCCGCTGTGGCTCTCATGAGACGGTGGTCCACTGACAAACGCCTTTAGCTGTGGAACGGGTTGGAATGGATCGGAACCAGGCAGACGATTTTACTTACCGAACGCTGTGGGAGACATCTCCTGCATGATGGCCCGGTACTCCAGGTGGTGCCGGCTCTGGTTGCTTGGACCTGAACACAGAAACATTCAGCAAGTCAGCGACATGGACAGAACCTTCAAGTTCTGGTTCTGATCCGGTTCAGCAGACAGCTAAAACTTGAGCTTCAACATTGGAAAGAATGGTTCGGACACAAACCAATCTCCATTCTTTGGACTATTTGCAGGGTTCCAGTTTGGTTCCTAACAGGACCCAAACTGGAACCCTGCAGAGGTTCTCAGAGAACCCTGGACCCGATCCAAACTGCAGTTCCCTCACACACATCCTGACTTTGTTCTGGTTCTGTTGGCTCCTTGGGATTTGATGATGGTTCTGTCCGTGATGCGGGCTCAGGTCCAAAGATCGGCACCAGATCCATCGGTCCGGAGTGTCAGAGTCAAACTGGGCAACGATCAGAAATTCAGTCCAAATGGACTTGAGGTGCTGCGAGACTCAAACTTCCAGATGGAAATCATTCGGATCTGTTCATTACTAAGTCTTAAAAAGTTCTGGATTATTTGGTTCTTGAGGGAAAATTTACATTTTTATGGAATTTAATGTTTTTACAATGCTTCTAAAACAGGAAAAATGTCTTTCAGTTACAAATTTGAGGCTTGAGATCCAAATCCTGGTTCTGAGGTTCTGGTTGCTCTTCTGGACTCAAACATGATTCACCTGGTTGTAGAAAAGCTGTTCCCCTGAACTGGCACCGGTTGTCTGCTTCTTTCCGAGGGAGCAGTTAGCAGGCTAATGCTAGCTCATTTCTGTCTGTGGCTCTGGAAGAGAATTTGGACCAAAGCACGTTCTCTCTGCAAGTCCAGTTCATCAGAACAGGTTTTCGGCTTCAGGTGGTTCTGACCCAGTTAGCTGAAGCTCAACAGTAGTCAGAACCTGCTGACCAGAGTCAGGGCTGCGTAGAACTTTATAAACATGTGAGACCCGGCGAGGACCAACGTGGATCGGTAGAACATAGTGGCGCTACAGCGGGATTCTGCAGCTCCAGGTGCAGTGTCTCTGCGGTCTGGCTACCAGTTCTGGTGAGTTGGGCTTGGGACAAAGACCTCCAAGATCTGACCTGGTTCGGTTCGACTACCGAGCTTCAGTGGCAAATACTTGAGAAGATGCACTTCCTGCTCGCCGTCAGCACGGAGCAGGAAGTGACATCACTGTGTGTGTTACCTGGAGCGCAGGGCGACGGCGGTTTGCTCAGGATGAGGGCAGCTCCGGCGGGGGACGGTGGCTTGTTGCCGGCCGGTGCAGCGGCCGTAAGGTCAGAATGGGAAGGGTCAGAGTCCCGTTGCCGCGACGACCGGGCGCTCCAGTCGTCTGGTCCGCTAGAAGCAGCCGCAGTGGCCGAGCTGCAGGTGGCGCTAGCTTTACGAGGCTGCAGGAAGAAGCAGAGGACAGCGTTACCTGGAGCTCCGCCCACTTTGATTGCATACCACCAGGTTGCTGGATTTGATGTTGGCATTTCAATCAATGGACGTTAATTGGCTAGAATTGAATGGTTGTTTGATGGTTGATCCAGCTTCTGTTGTTGACCTTAACCATGAATTCAACCTTTGTGATCATAATTCAACATTTAATTAACATCTTTTACAAACAAGCCAACAGCAAAGTGTGGCACTTTGATTGAATGCTGCCAGGCTTTAGTTTCCCCCCCGCCAGGTTAAGCATGGCTTGTTTTTGTTTTTTATATTAGAAAATAAAAAAAATACAAAAATACAAAATTTAAATAAAATTATTTTGTTTAATAATCCAGACTGCAAGAGTCTCTGCCGCTCTGAGTATTTTACTGGCAGGGCAGAATCATTCCTGGGAGATGAGTTTATAATTTTTATAGTTGATGCACTTAACAGGGAACAGACCAATCACACCGCTGGTGCTACGTGCGGTCGCAGCTGGATCTCTGAAGTTTACTTCACCATGGATCACTCACCTATATGGACATTTACATCAACCCTGTGTGAAGAAGTATAGTTTGGAGAACTCATCAAGGTAAGATTCAAACTCAATGTGAACTGCTAATATAGGTGCATGTTTAGAGGATGATTTATCATTGTGAAAAAAGCAGCGTGTGCGTTTACATCTCAACACGCTGACTCTGTGTCTGTGCTGATTATTAGAGATGTGCCAATCAGGTTTTTTCCTGCCGATTCAGATCACCCATGAGGGCCTATCACCGATGACATAATTATTATTATGTGATCATAATAATAATCATAAACACTACCGGTTACATTATGTGGAAAAAGGAACCATGAATTCACCTTAATTTAGACAAAAACTTGTTTTTAATAACTTTTTCCAAGAAAAAACTGAACAGGCATTGTGCAAATTGTACTGCTATTGGTAGTGCTATCTTTAACAGACTGATAACATGTGAAGGCTCTGAAGAGGCTAAATAATGCAGAGAGTCAAAATAAAACCTCTCAACA
>NW_006800582.1:23868-26643 GCF_000485575.1 Poecilia formosa | reverse complement strand
TATAGTCATGTATATATATCGCTTCGGATTTGTTGCTGCGTTTGCGCAGAGTGAAGGAAAGAGGAGACCAGCTGCACAGGCAGGCTGGAAATGAGATCTAGGTGATCGGCAACAAGAGTCCATGATCGGCGATCACCGATCATACACTTTTTCACGGAAATCGGCCCGATTATGATCGGTGGCCGATCGATCGGCACACCTCTACAATTATATTTAAAGATGTGCTCAACGGTTAGTGGGCCGGTGGTTCAGCCCTTGGAGGAGATGTTGCGCTCGCCTTGTAGTCACACAACAGGCTGGTTTAATTTCTTTTAAAATTTTATGTAATTTTTTTGTGGCAAGACAATGCATCAAACTCCTATATCAAATGCTTTCAGGCAGTTGCTGCGACCGGCCACGCCTATATCAAGAAAACTCGTCCCGCAAAGCTCGGCAACCAAAACAGTTTCTGTGGCACCTTTTAAAAACTCAGCAGACAAGAGATGGAAGAGCTACTAAAACCGCATCAATTAAATTTCCTGTTTGTCCCTCTGTATCCAGCAGAGATGCACAGTGGAGCGGATTTAGCTCATCATGCAGGGCCGGTCCAAGGCTGTATGAGACGTGGCGCAGAATCTGACTTAGGGGCCCCTGTAGCACCACTAACAGCATTTCATCATGGATTTAGTCAGTTCTGGGAGAGGGGCCTAGTTTGATTAGCAAAGTTTAAAAGCAATCAATTATAACTGTAGTTTACTCATTTGTGTTTGTGAACAGAGCTCAAACTCAGCTGTGGTAACAAAACATAACTATGAATATTGTTCTTTGAACTTTCACAAAAAAATCTCCTTAAAATTTTAAATTTAAATGTTAAACAATTTAAAACCTTTTAATTTATGTATGCTGAAACAAATCAAATTTAACAGCATTGGCATTCTCAATAAACAAATGTTGCATTTCTATATCTGTAGGTAAAGGTAATTTTTTTATATAGCAGATTTTCAGCAACAAGGCAACTCAAAGTGCTTTACAGGAATTAAAAAGAAATACAAACAAAATAACAAACCAAAGGAAAGAGCAAAAGAAGAAAAAGCGAATAATGTTGATCTAACGTAAATAAACTAGATGCTCCCATTCTGGGTTGGTAGATAAGTATCAGTAAGTAACCTCTGGTCTAATCCCTGTTCTGGTTTGGAAGAATAGGGGTCTAAAATGTAGTTGCTAAAGTAGTTTTTCTGGGTTCCAAGTTCTCATCCCTGTTCTGGGTTGCTAAATAAGTGTAAGTAAGTTCAGGGCCCTGAAAAGCCTGGGGGCCTTAAGCAGCAGCTTAGTTCAATTATGCTTTGGTCCGGCTCTAAATATGATCAGCATCATGTTTTTAGAGGCACTGACTGATGATTAAGTTTGGATTTATAAGAAGTGCAAATAATTGATATTCATTTTAATTATATGTTTTGATTTGTTGTTTTTAAGTCTAGTTGTGGGTTTGAGATTTGTCAGCAATGTCTTTTAGTAACAGATCTATAATTACCTTGCAATATTTTACATTTGCTGTCAACTTAATACGGGCTGAGCAAGTTTTCTGGGGGAAACCCTGCAGTACTGTCTCACCTGTCGGGCCTGTTTCTCCTGGTCCTGCAGCCACTGCAGGTAGGATTCGCGCGCCACCTGCTCCTCGATGGCCTCGTTGGTCGCCTCCCAGTCCGTCGCCCGCTTCTTGTCCTCCAGCATCTGCTGCTCGATCCACGACTCCTCGGACGTCTTGATGGCAGACTTCATCAGAGACTGGTCCGCATACTGGGAGGGAAAGGTCAGAGGTCAGCACCATGGCAATGGTCCTAAGGGGAAGTGTGTCACTGCGGTTCTGGTACCCCGGGTTTGAAGGCGGGCAGACCCAGGCCCACTCCGATCGTGGCCTTGTTGGGGTTCACCACGGAGTTGTAGTGGATGTTGCGGTGGTAGCTCACTCTGATTGGCTCGTCATTGTTCTGATGGATGCCGTGGAATGTGTTGATTGGCTCTGTGGGACCGGGAGGTGGGATCGGTAAAGATGCGTGAATCTGGTTTGGGTTCAGATGTGCCGACGGGCTCACCTGTGCTGTACTGGTACACCTCCACCGGTCTGTTGTACATCTCCGCCATGGCCTGCATCTCGATGTGGTTGCCATGGCAATTGTTTTTCCTCTTCCTGTTGATGTACGTGGTAAAGTCTTCTGTCACATAGTTGGAGAAGTAGTCTGCGTTCTTCATCTGAAGGAGCCAAACAGACGCCGTCAGCTGATTGGCTGAGAAGTCGGCAAGGGGAGGGGTCATGTGATCAGACTCACCAGGTAGTCCATGCAGTGCTTCCTCACCACCTCGTGCATGTCCTGATCCCCATACACCTGGTCGGCTGCAAACAGAGGACAGCTAATGGAGCAAAGAGACGGGCGGAGCCAGAGGTTCCGACCAATCGGCTCTCAGCTAACCTCATACAGGCTTTCTTTTACGTTTTGCTTAAAAACTTCGACAGCTATGAGTAAATATGGAATATGCAGAAAACACTTCCTGGATTCAGACATGAGTTTCAGAGACAACAGACAAACAGAACCAACAACCTGTTTTCGACTGGATCTTTAGGTTCTGATACCATCAGCCTAACCCGCAGAACCCGATTACTTCAGATGAACAGGAAGAAAATCCCACAGAAATCAGGATTTAGCTCCGAGACGGTGAGAAGGACCTCGCTGCAGCAAACAGGAAGGGGCGGGACGGACCGCTGGCAGTCTCAGACCTTATTTGGAAATGGAACCATTG
>NW_006800582.1:0-21421 GCF_000485575.1 Poecilia formosa | reverse complement strand
TATTGTGCGTTGCACTTTTCTAAATTTGTCTGTACTCTTTCTTATATGAGGCCCCTGAATAGGGCTGCACTGATTGCAGATTTCTAGCCGATCACTGATTGTGATCTTTAAAAAGCCTGGCCTGCTGATTCCAACTTTGGTCCTTACCAATTATTTTTATCTGAAATGTCGCTAAATATGACTTCTTGTCAGTGAGTGTCATCAGGGGGCGTCTGAGACTGGAGGACTCTTCTTCTTCTTCAGAAGAAGAAGAAAGTCACTAAGTTGGCAACAGTGGGGTGACTATTGTTGCTGCGAATGAGCAGACATGACCTGGCTGGCGGGGCTAACCCAACAGGAGGTGCTAAACCAGGGGTGGGCAGCTCCAGGCCTGGAGGGCCGGTCTCCTGCAACTTTTAGGTGGGTCTCTACTTCAACACACCTGAGTCAAATAATGAGGCCGTTAGCAGGACTCTGGAGAACCTGACTGCACTTAGGACGTGAATCAGCTGTTAGATCCAGGTGTGTTGGACCAGGGAGACATCTAAGAGTTGCAGAACATCGGTCCTCCAGGACCAGGATCACCCACCCCTGGGCTAACCCAATGGGCGGCGGGGCTAACCCAACGTGTGGGCAGTCAAACCTTTCACTGCAGAGCAACGGATTTTTTAGACCTCTACTGAGGAAGATGAGATCACTGGATCAGATATGCTTCATTTTTAGGTGTCGACCAATCACCGATGTCCCAAATTTCAGGAAATCAGCGCCTATAAAGAGGTGCACCTCTAGTCCAGAACCTTGAGTCCAACAGAAAGTGAGACCATGGAGACTTTGTTTATATTTGTCATATATTAGCAGATTCTTTATGGCATTTATTTTGGCCCTGAGTTTGGCCGGTCTCATTTCTAATTCTGCTAAAATGAAAGGAATGAGTTTCAAGGTCCAAATGTGGCTCAGAACCAGAACAGGTTCAGGAAGCAGAGAGGAAATAAAACATGACACGTTTATCAGAACCACCAGCCGGACATGTGAATGATGTCAGTTACTGAAAAACTAACCTAAATAAATCAGCATGAGCTCCAACGTCAGCAGCTGAGGTGGTTACCGTGGAAACCAGATAGGCTTCTGCAGAATGAATAATCAACCCACACAAGAAACCACAGCCAGCCCTTTGATTGGTCAGCTGTTTCTCAGAGGAGGCGGGACCTCAGTGCGTCCATCCTGTGTGTCGATAAAGTTTTATCTGACTCCACTGGAAACAGCAAAGCATGCTGGGTACTGCAGTCCACCAGAGATCAGTCCAGCACCACTTCTGGGGGTTTCCACCAATCAGAGCCGACCAGCTGTGAACCTCCGCCCCTTCCCCTCAACCGCATCAAACCAAACCAACCCAGTCTGAGACCAGTCTGGTAAACTGGGCTGAACTGGGACCAGTTCAGATTGAATCAGGTGGTTAAAGTCTCCAACAGCTTCAAAGAATCAGGCACATTTAATGTAAAAGCAGAAAATGATCAGAAACTGAAAAAGAAACTGAGAGGAAACAAACTGTTGGGTTTTACTTGAGTCAAACTGAAGGAAACCACAGTCCCCATTTTTAGGACTTTTAAAGATTTTAAAAGGACGCTGTGGAAAATCTGCTGGAGGCTTAAACAGATCTGAGACTGAAAGCGTCACTTCCTGCAAACATGGAAATGAACCTGAATGAAACTGATTTCTGCAACTTGAAGCTTCGCTGCAGGTTGGGGCTGAAACTAGGAAGAAACCAACTATATTAAGGACACACACACACACACCGCATGCGAATAATCTCAGCGCATATGAATTACACACACACACACACGAGCGCGCGCGCGCACACACACACACACACACACCAAGAGTGCCCCCTGCAGGTAGGAATGTGTCAGACAAGAATGAACTAAAATATAAAGACGAAACATGAAGGAATTTTGCAGTTTGTGCTGCTTAACGAATAGAACTGTCAACTGAAGTATCAAACCAACCTGGTCCTGTTCCAGAATCATCTGTAGTAAATACTGTTCTGGCCCCAGCTGGAGGTAGTAAATACCCCCCAGCTGTGGGGGACTTTTAATGTTCTGGGGTCAAAGTTCCAGACGTTCCTCACAATTAAAATGTAAGGACCCAAACGTTAAGATTTACCAGAAATAAGTTATTGTGGTTTGTGAATAGAACTAAAAATATTGCTTTATGTGCATGGCATGTTAAATAAGAGGAGAAATAAATTGTCTGAACCAAGCACAGTTCAGATTCCACCAAACACTGACACCTGGTGGTGATTGGTGGAAGTGCAGGAACACACCTGTGGAGGAATGGACTCACCCACAGCTCTGAAGAGGCACGCCCCGTCCTCCTTCATCTTCTTGATGACAAATCCTTTCTTCTCCCTCAAAGCTTTCTCGAACCAGTGTTCCTGCTGGAGAGCAGAGCGCTGATCAGGGAGCGTCCCTTTAGGTAGGACCAGGGCCGAACGCTAACGTTTTGCACATGGCATTCTGGGTAAATATATTACTATCTGCTCTAGCAAAGGTGTTGCGTAGGTTGCCATGGCAACGGGTCTACGTGTAGAGTAAAGCGGACAGAGAACAAGGGAAAATGGAATATAAATGGTTTAAAAGTTTTTCTTGTTTATCAGTTACTTTTCCTGTTGCCGTGGCGATCTGGAGCCACTGTCATTTTTAATCCTTCAATAAACAATAAAATCTGGACTAATTGCCTCATTTGTTTGTAAAATGTTGCAATATCTATAACTATAATCAAGTAAGATGAAACATTTAATAAAGTATTGGAACAATTGTTTGCTAAGTTTTAACAAATTAATTTTAACAGCATGTAATATTAAATTACTAACCAATGCAAAAGAAAAATTTGCTTAGTCCTCCTTTCCATCTTGACAGAAACCAACCTGTTTGTAGATTTACATCTTGGGAGAAAACATACTTTACATATCAAAAAATCAGCAATTTTCTCAGCTTGAAATGTAAACTATGTTTTATAGAAATTGGGTATGAAATAAAGGCCCTATGATCATTTTTGTGACAGATTCCAGCTCATTCCGCATTGGAACCATCTGGTTTTAGGGTAGACTCACGACGTAGTAATGGTGCCTGCAGGAGTGTCACTAGCTGCAGCAGTTGATGGGCGATGTTCAGTCACTTATATCAATGGAGAAATCCTTCAAAATGCCATGCTACTCCAGTTTTGTTTATATTTTGTGAAGAAGGAAGGTTTTGTGTTGAGTCCTTCAATAATTCTTGGTGCAGCAATCTACAACCATCTCCTTTGTTTTGTTCACATTCAAGATGAGGTGATTGTTCCCACAGCATGCCACTAGCTCTCTGGACTGAGTACTCTCTGATCTTCATCCCTGAACACACATCTCTGATACTGTTCTGTTGGAGCTTTTATCCAGCTTCTTCCTGTGCGTCTCCTTATTATCTCTAATCTTAACTGTAAGCTGCTTTCGTATACTTCTCCATAATTCTCTGACTCCCTAAATTAAAGCTCTTTCATTTTTTATAACAGTTTCGCCACGTAAGAGGAAGGTTTGTTATTAGGGAAAAATCTCAGTGTCTTGGTCGGGATGGTGTTGTTCACGCAGACGTTTATATAGTTCAGGCGTGGCATAGATGTCTTTTCCATGCAATCTGCTGGGCTTCCTATAAACTTTTTAATCTATTTTGAATAATTATTTGAGCATACTGTACTGCATCATAACTAGAATTAATTGGAACATATGTGTGGTTGAATAGAAATAATGTTGTAAAACGGTGCTATATAAATAAACTGAATTGAAGCAAATGTGGCTGGCACAGAGCATCCTAGTCCATACCCTCAAATCAATCCAAGGTTTTCTTCAGTTTCCCGTGGCCATCGTCTCTCAGGTTTGATCTGAACAAAAGGTTTAAACACCGAGCAGAAAAACACAAAACTGTGATTGGACTTGCCACGAGTAGGTTTTGCTTTGGAAGTGTATAAATCTTTGAAGAATCCTTAACCTTTACCCCAGCAGTTTCCAAACATTTTCTGGGCCCCCCCTATGCCCTGTGCTGTCTGGTTGAAAGACGTGTGGGGGGGGAGAAGAGGATTCTTAGAGATTCCCTGTCTAACTTTTTTGGGGGGCCAAATAAATGAACGTAGCTGGACATAGACAACAACATCAGGAGCCTACAGGCTACTAGTTGACAAGCTTAAGGTGCTGTATTGACATTAGCTAGTCATCTTTTAGCTAACATTACCTGCATCCAGCAGCTTTACTCAACTAACTTGGTTAGTTTGGGGGAGAAACTGTGAAAAGTTCTTTGCGTTTTGCTGCCGTGATTCTAACACACCTGTAGCTCCGCCCAGCAGCAGCAAGTCTCCTTCACTGCCCACAGGTGGAAACCCAGCGCGAATGTCGTAGCGCTCATGTTGTCTTTAAAGACGGCTCGGAAAAACAGGTTACCACATGTTAACAATGGATTAAACAGTTTTAACTGCTGATAAAAGTGACAGAGGACCCAGATATGGGAAGTGTGGAAGCCTCTACTGTATCANTCGGTTAGTTTGGGGGAAAAA
This sequence comes from Poecilia formosa, assembly GCF_000485575.1. Taxonomy (NCBI): domain Eukaryota; kingdom Metazoa; phylum Chordata; class Actinopteri; order Cyprinodontiformes; family Poeciliidae; genus Poecilia; species Poecilia formosa. The sequence continues at coordinate 16,867 of NW_006800582.1, read as the reverse complement.
CTGTGAAAAGTTCTTTGCGTTTTGCTGCCATGATTCTAACACACCTGTAGCTCCGCCCAGCAGCAGCAGGTCTCCTTCACAGGTGTAAACCCAGCGCGAGTGTCGTAGCGCTCATGTTGTGTTTAAAGGCGGCTCGGAAAAACAGGTTACAACATGTTAACAACGGATTAAACAGTTTTAACTGCTGATAAAAGTGACAGAGGACACAGATATGGGAAGTGTTGAAGCCTCTACTGTATCAAATTGACAGGAATAACAGAGTTGGCCGTTCTAAGGTAAAAACCCAGCGCATACAGCTTCCATGTTTTTTTTTCATCCAGACGGCTTCCTGCGCCTCCCCCCCTGTGATGGCATGGCACCCCCCCCCTAGAGGGCGCGCCCCACAGTTTGGGAACCTCTCCTTTACTCTACCCAAACACTTGAACCAGTCAAAGGTCTTTGATTTAAAAAGATAATCTCAACATAAAACTAACCCTGACCCATAGACCTGAACCTGAGTGAGAAGCAACTGGACATGTGTCCATCTGGACCACTTCAGGGTCACAGCATGTAAACAGGAAGTATTACAGAGTTGGGTTACCAGACATCCCTGATTTCCTGGGACAGTCCCTGTCTTAGGTGCCCTGTCCCTGGAAAGGTCCCCGATTTAACATTTTATGAATGAGAAAAGAAGTTTCTTATAGATTGTTATTACGGTAGCTGGAGACTCCTTATGGCAGGGAGTAGAAAGTGTGAGTGAGCGTGTTATATAAGAGCAGTTACGGTAGCTGCTCGCGCTACTGCTAACGTTACAGAGAAGAAGAAGAGCAGCAGAGCCAACAGCCAATAAAAATCAAGAACAGAGCGCGCTGCAGGGAAAACAAGCTGGAAGAGGAGAGCTCGAGTTTTGACCAGCTTCGAAGGGGAGCTGACCTGATACAGTATGTCTGAATCAACGTGTTTAATTTGGACGGGGCTAATCTTTGCTGTCATAAAGCTTTGGTCCATGGTAAAATAAAACCAAATTTTATTAACAAACACAAAAAGATGAGAGCACAAAGAGCAGCTGTAGCATTAGCCAGAGTGAGAGAAATAGCAACAGGCTGGTTAAAATAAACTCATTGTAAAGAAAGACGTTTTGTAATTAAATGGTAATCCTGGGGTTTTATTTTGAAAGCTATATATGAGTTTATACATATTAAAGTTTCTCACAAAAAATGGAGTCACTCAGTGACAAGGAAACTGAATGAAGCCGAACATGAACTGAAACTGATGAGGATTGAGAGAAAATCTCTTCTGTTCGTTTAGCTCCAAACATCCAGTTTCTCATTTCAAAATAACTAAATTCTAAAATAAAACAAATCTGATTTTATGAAATTGTACATTTTCAGTGTGTCTGTACATTCTAATGTTTTGGAGGAGATTGTGATGATATGTCTCTTTTTTAGAATAGTGGCAGACTGATAAAAAATGAGACAGGAGGAAAATAGTCTGATAAACTGAATGAATGAGAAATATGGGAAAACTGACAAAGCTGAAGAGAAAGATGAAATAATTGTCTCTTGTATTTTAAGTCTTTTTCTTTACTATTAGCTGTGGTGTTTCTCGGTTAATCACATAATCTGTTTTGCTCTTATTCTATCCAGATCTGTCTGATCATGTGGCTAATGGCTCTTTAGACCGAGGAGACCCAGAGATGAGCTCATGTTAGTGGACAACCTGACCGAAGTTCACTCATCTTAAACACACACAGTGTCCTTACATATAAACTACATAAGTTTACACACAGACCTCATGTATTTATGGACACTTATGTGTCCATTCTTGCACAACTTTCACATGTGGCCAAAGTTGTTGGTACCTTCTGTTCATGATTGAAAAACCCACAGTGGTCACTGAACCAACTTGAAACTGACAAAAGTAACAAATAAAAATTTACTGAAAATTAACCAATAAAAATCAGGCATTGCTTTGAATTGGGGTTCAACAGAATAAGAAAATGACAGAATAGGATGTTGAAGCAGTTTGATGCACCTGTGACTACAGACATACAGATTATTCTGAAATTTAAGGTCCACAGGACTGGAGCCAGTCTTCCTGGCTGTGGGTGCAGGAAGAAAATTAATGACAAATTCAAGAGAATTATGATATGAATGGTTACCAAAGAGTCCAGAACAACCTCCACAGAAAGTAAAGGAGAACTCCAAGGTCAAGGTGAACTTCATGTGACACCGAGGAGGAAAGCAAATCATAGAAAGTGAGGTTGGAATTTACCACAAAGGTTCTGGGAGAGATGAGACAAAAGGTGCATCAGCTCTGTGGTCACAGACACAAAAATGCTACTAAGTTTTAGCTCCCATCATTTTAATTGAGCCACAATTTAAAAGCAGCGTCTGACTTTCATCAGTTTGTCAGTAAACAATTTTTTACTACTTTTGTCAGTTTCAAGTTACTTCAGTTACCATTGTGGGTTTTTTGTTCATTAACACAGGTACCAACTATGTTATTCATGTGTATGCATGCTCACTTACAAAGTATTTACACCCCCCCTTCCCCGCCATATATTTTCCAATTTTAGTTCTCTATTATTATTATTGTTGTTGTTGTTGTTACAATTAGGAAACAACAGTGTGGAGAAATATGTTTCTGCTTTTATTCTTAATTCTTAATGTTTAAATATCATTAAATATGTAAACTGTAACTGTCCCAGTTTCTTCATTTAATTTTGATAAATTTACTTTATCGCCGAGCAGGAAATGTCCCCAGATTTAGTCTTGGAAATCTGGTCACCTTAATTTGGATCATTATCTTTGGACTCATCAGCTCATCAGAAAAGATTTGATGAGCTTAATTAAAACCAATGACATGAGTTTTCCAACTAAGAGCAAGGAAACATCTGAACCTGGCCTTAGGTAAGTTATCAAAGTCATGTAAATGACATTAATCAGATAAAAACATCACCAACTACGAAATATTCAACTGAAACCAAAACTCTTCACAGACATTTGAATTATACAAGATCACATAATTATTATTATGCTGGCATATCTTGTAAGGTAACTTGTATTACCTTACAAGTTACCTGCAACATCAATGCCGTTACTATAGCAACCTGAAAATTTGGGATAGCAGGCTAAACTTTGACCTGGATAGGGTACATAATTACATCATTTAGTCTCTCTGTACCTGGATAAGCAGGAAAAATAGTTCAATTGGAACAATCCATTCATTCAAATACATTGGGCCATTTCTCCAGCTCTGACAGGGACCCCTACTTTAGAAATCCCACCGTGTAGACAACATTTTTATCCCCATCCCGTGAAGCCACATTAGCCTGCTATTAGCATCGTTAGCTCACTACCTGCTCCACGGTGGCCGGGTCCACGGACTGCAGTCGGGCCGCGTTCTCGTACTCATCCTCGCTGTTGTTCCCGGCTCCTTCTTCAGTGTCCTGGCTGGAGCCCACTCCTCCCGGTCCGGTCACTCCCGGCTGGCCTCCACCGGCCAGAGCAGCTACCACCCCCCCGGAGCAGGTTCCTGCCTGCCGCCGCCTCTTGCTCAGCCCGGGCCCGGAGCAGCAGCCTCCTATCGCTCCGCCGCATCCAACCACACCGGAAGACACCACCAGCTCCCCCCGAGAGCTAGTAACCATCCCTCCGCTGCTGTCCCGTCCGTCCCCTGGACCCACCGGGGACACGGAGCCTACCGGCGGCGGGGAGGCCTGCTGAGGCCGGGAGCTGGCCTCGATGTTCCGCCTGTCTTCTCTGGCTGAAGGTGGGGCGCTCTGGTAGGACCATGGAGGTGGTGAAGCCCTCGGCCTGGATCCGGTCCTCCCGGTGTGAGGGTGCGTGTGTTGGTGAGAGTCAGACCCGCTCCGACGGTCGTTGTCATCGGTGTGGTCCGAAACTCCGACCGCAGAGCTGGGCTTCTTTTTCGGGAGGATCGTCATGGTGGAGTCGGTGTAAGGGGAGCAGGGAGTCGGTTAGAGATGGAGACAGCTCCGTTGTTCTGGATCTAAAGTGTCGGTCGGGTCACCGTCCGGACCGGCCGTTAGGCTCCTACCACCAAGCTAAGACCCTTCAACGAGCCGGAGGTGAAGAAAGAAGCGGCCCCTCGGCTCCTTTTCGACGGTTTGATTTGAACAAAAACAAAAAGCGTCTCCTTCTTCCCGTTCTCCAAAACATCAACACAGGCTGACGGAGCGTAGCGACGTCACCTCCTGTCTGCCACGTCATCACGCTCATCTGAACTCTTGTCACACTAACGAGCTTTTCTCGTGTCTGTCCTGAGACAAGAGTTGAGGATGCAGCATTTTTAGTCACTTTACTCGAAATTCAAATCACATTCAACATCCTTAAATGTTTAATTAAAAACAAAATGCTTCCCTGATCACAACTTGATCGTGCAACAAGGAATAAAGTGGAGCTGAAGTCAGTTCCACTTTAACGTGATAAAAGTAGATATATTACTTTAAATCTACTTTTATCGTTAAGAAAATCTATGGGTATGATTTTCTTAACGTTTTATGCTGTTCTAATTATTTTGACAGTTTGAAAGTCACCCATGCAGGCATCTGAAAATCAGATGCAGTTCAACTTAACAATACATTATGAATCCCAAAGGTAAATTAAATATTTATGTAACCCATATTACCCATGTTTTATGAGTTGTTGTAGATGCTGATGGCTGTGGACAGTAAGAATCTCCTGTCAAGGTCTGTATTACAGCGGCTTTGAAGAAGCCTCTGATTGAAGACACCAGGCCTTTCAGTTGCTGTGCTGAATTGAATAAATTGTTTCTGTGTATTCTAATCCTTCATAAAGAGGCAGGAAAATCTGGAGGAGGATCCAGCAAATTAATGAGATTTGTTTAGAAATCTAAACAGTTAGAACCTGTTTAGAAATGCAACCTCTTTGGTAGAAAAACCCTTGCAGAGAAACTTGAAGTTGAAACACACAGGTGGACAAAAAGGTCAAAGAATACCTGAAAAAAATTGTTGCAATTTATTTATGGTATGACAGCAGCTAACCATCCATGTCTACAGCTTCCTGGAGTGGAGTCTGCACGCTTAAGAAACTTCAAGACATCAAAACCTTCGCATGTGTAATTTGAAAGAAATGTAACTGTAAACATAAGCACAGTTCTGCTTGTGGCTACAGTTATTGGTGATTATTATTGCAGTCTCTGCAGACACTGGACCCATTTCTATTCAACTTTCAGAACTCGTTTCCCAGTCCAGAGTTGCAGAAGCTCAGTGGTAAGAGAATAACCAATTCTTACCTTGCAGGTGAAGGAATATGGAGTATTTTTAATACACTAATATGCAGCGATACCAGCGCTCGCTCTTCCACAAGGTCATGTGCGCTCATGGCCCCTCCCACCAGAGCTTAGTTGATGGATGGAAACAGTCATAAATAAGTGAACTGCTAATGCTTTAAAATCATTCTAGTAAATATGATGAAAAAATGCTTGGACAATATCAGATGACTAGCACTGGGTGACACGTATGAGCCAGAGGTGAAATCCTGGCAGTAAAAATGTTTCAAACTGCTTGTCATCTTTTGGTGTCAAGGTTTCTGGCTGATTTGTGATCTTGTTTTGAAAACTCATGTTTTCTTATTTAAATGTATTTAATTTTATTTGCAGATGCATCGCACTGTTTGTCAACTTTCTATGCCATCTGACTGAGTTTAACTGTATTTTAGTTCTGCTTTATTTTTTGGGTTTGCTTTTGCAGCACTTTGAGTTTCACTTGCATTTGAAAAGTTATTAATTTCACTGAACTTAATTCATTCATATTTATTTTAATGTTTTTCTTCATCACCTTTCCCAGCTGCCCTGCACTGATTGATGAAAAAAACATCAAAAACGTGAAATCAGAAGAGACGGAACCACCTGCATCATGTGTGCAAATTTATATCAAATACAGAAGTAATGCAAACACATCTCCTCGCTCTTAAATAAACTTGTGGAATTGTAAAAATCTCTTAGATGCAGATTTCAATATAATGATATTTCTTTTTTTATTAAAAATCACAGGTATTGAAAAGATTATTGACAGTATTTATTCAGTATCTACAAGCAAGGTGCATCAGATGGATGTCAGGCATGCGCAGCAACATTTGTTTCTTACTACCTCTCCCCTGTGGTCCATGTTGCTTAGCAACAGCAGGAGAGGATGGAGAACAAAGACCTGCAGCAGCATCAGCACCATTGTACAGTGCATCCTTCCTGATTCACTGAAACATAACATCTGTTCAGTCTGCAGAGCTCATGGCACCTCCTCGTGGAAAATCTACATCAGTACAGGAAAGAAGAAAATGCAATTAGACTAGTAAACGGCCCCCTTTATAATATTGAAGTTATCATAGAAAGCTTAATGTATTTTGGCAACTGTATTCATCTGCAGGTTTTTTTTATGCAATGAACTCAGCTCAGCTCTAAAATATCATCTCTTAGCCTCTGTTGGATGATGGAGTTTTATCTTAATGCTGCTCTGAAGACTAGCGTTAGTCTTCAAAGCAGCATTAAGCTGCTCTGAAAAGTCAGCTTTTAAAAATAAAAGCTGACTTTTATTTTTAAAAGTCAGCTCTTTTAACCATGTTTATTTGTTTTGTCTTCAAACTCCGTTTTCAAGACATAAATCAAATCTCATCTCTGAGCTTCTGCTAGGTACCAGAAATGTGTTAACACCAGCGTTGTGGTCAAGACCACCTAACCTGAGACCAAGACAAGACCAAGACCAGAGTGTATCGAGTCCAAGACGAGACCGAGACCATCAAAAAATGGTCTCGAGACCAAGAATGATCTCGAGTACTACAACACTGGTTAACACCATTCTGAACATCAGAAATGGACTTTAAAATGTCTGTCAGCATTATCCAGAATACAATTGCATGGTGGGGGTTCAGATTTTAGCTTCTAGTTCTTTTTGCTGCAAACCCTAACAAACCATATATTTTAGCGATCAATTTAATATGCGATTTTTATCATATTTCACACTTTTTTGTCATGTAGTGTGGTGCGCCGGTCTTGGTCTCGACTTGGTCTTCGGTTAGATGGTCTTCACTACAACACTGGCTGTCTGTCCTCCCACCAGAACACCACCACACATCTGCCACACAAACACACACATGCATGCACGTGTATATTGTTAAGGAAATAAGGTGAAACACTGAGTCAATCAAGAACAAATCAAAATTATTTTATTAAGAAATGAAGCAAAGAATATGAGCAATGACCCCCTGGTTAGTCCAGGGAAGTGAAGAAAAGATGAAGGTACATCGCTTTTAATATCCACCAGCCCTATTACAGAGATGGGAGCAAAAGGGCGAATCCCACCAGTTTCAGTTACTTCGCAACTCTGGTATTTGCACATGCAAACTGTTATCCTGGATAGTTCAAACCCAGGTCAGAAATACCTTTATTATGTGTTTCCAGTGAGCTTCCTCCAACATGAAGAGTGCTTTATAGATAAAATTGATTTATTGAAATAAAACAAAGTTTTGACATAATACACAGCTAAGGCTGAAGGAAATGCTACATCACGGAACACCCTCTTTAGGCCATAGCTTAGGTAGAGGCCGATAAAAGGAATCATAAACTGTTAGGCGCCATTTTGCTGTGTTGTTCCTTAAATAAACATGGCGATGGACCAGTGCTGCATTTTGGTCTTCATAAATAGGATTGATGATTTCAACACCTGCTTGGGCTGCCACCTCATTGTGGTGGAGGGGTTTGAGTGTCCTAATGATTGTAGGAGCTATGCTGTCTGGGGCTTTATGCCCCTGGTAGGGTCACCCAAGGCAGACAGGTTCTAGGTGAGGAACTGGACAAAGTGCAGGCCAAAGACCCCTTTGATGGACAAGAACTTTGGATTTTTATGTTGTTCCCTCACCCGGACGCGGGTCACCGGGGCTCCACTCTTGAGCCCCGGGCACAATGGCGAGCGCCTGGTGGCCGGGCTTTTACCCACGGAGCCCGGCTGGTGAGTTTAGGTGAGTTTGTGGTAATGGGAAATGAGATGTTCTTTTCAAGGGAGCATGTTTAGATCTTAATTGGTAAGAGGGTTAGGAAGTGATGTGTAAAAAGGAAAGATATCTGCCTGAACAGACACACTACCAATTCTTTATCTTTTCTTATTTTATTTTGAACATATCAACATAATACTGACAGTCACTGATAATCATGTTTAAAAGATTGTGGAAATTTTTAAGCCTATTCAACCCCACCCATTACTGAAGTCCTTCCAGTTTTTCATAATTCTGCATACACAGAAAATCAAGCAAAATCAACACAGGCTTGAATTTTTTCAAGCTAATATATTTCTGAGTTTATGACAAATTTGTTTTGAAATGTTTAAAACAAATTTTCAAAAACTTTGGGTTTAAATGACTGCTTACATTTACCTGCAGGTGGCAGTATTTATTTCTTCTTCCACACTGCTGCTTCAGCCTAACTTGATATCACATTATAGACTGTGATCAAAATTATGCATAAAAATCGAGCTATTTAAGTTCTTCAAAACAAATCTGATTTTATTTTTATAGCACCTTTCAACAACATTTTTGCATGAACGAGATGATCCTTCAGATTTTTGCTCCTGCAGAAAGCAGATATGGGCCTCCTGTCTTTCAACCTTCCACTAACAGATTGAAACTCTAAAAANAATTTTGTGTAGAACAAATATATACATGATCGAATTATATCCATAAGTGCACAATATAAAATACAGTAATATAAATGCAATGTCTAAAATAGTCTGATTGCAATTAGGCTGTTACAGGCACACAGCTAATTACCGGTAGCAACTGATACAGAGAGAACTGAAAAACAAGAGGTAACGCTAACCAGGAATTAACAGTTCAACTGGAGAGCAGAGACATGAGACAACAACTGACATTAGACGTAACGTAACATTGACGTGTGGTTTGCGGTGGTGAGATAAGAACACAGGAACCCAGTGGACACAGACAACAGGTGGGCTTAAATACACAGGGAGGGTAATCAGGTAACTAGACACACCTGGGAAGCAATCAACAGGGAAGACAGGACAGGAGCAGGACTAAACACAGAAAACCTCAAAAATAACTACACAGAAAACACAGAACATAACAATGTATTGAAATTTTAAATATTACATTTGAGTTTGCATGGATTTAAAATTACTGCTCAGTTTAAAATTACAATATTTAAATCAGAGTTTAAAGGAAAGCAAACAAATAATAAAAACAAGTTTTGTTGTTAACTCTCAACTTCATTCAAAAAACTTTTTTTTATTACACCAACATGTATTTCACATAACAACAAAACAATTAGGTGACGTTTGCCTGTCCTTGAACGCAAAGCTGATCCCTCTTCACCCCGTTAACCGAATATTTTCCGTATTTGACCGGTTATTTTTTTTAAACGACCAGAAAATTTAAAGCCCGTCGGTCATTTGACAGGTTCTAATTAACACCCTTGACTGGTTCATGGCCAGACATTATAGACTTTACGCAAAGATGTAATCTCTGAGGCAACTGAAATCAATTAATTAAAAATCCTTTCTGAATATCATCTCATGGTCTCTGAACTAAATGCGTCTTTCTGACCGAGAGCTGACAGCGTGTTGAAGAGTTACGGACCGGACGCTTTGGAGCGTCTGGTTAGGAAGCACATTACAAACCTTTGGTTGAAATGGCGCGTTAAATTCAAGTCTCCATTACAGACCAGATAAAACTAAAGAGAATGCAACGTTGTGTTAATCCACTTGAGGAGCCGGCAGTTTATCTTGAGGAAAGAAATGACGATGCAAAAGTTAATTAGACTGTAATGCGCAGTCCGCTGCTCAACCACTGCGGACTGCGAAGAATTAGAAACCGCTGGAAGTAACTCATCTAGTGGTTTTAACAAATGCAGCCTTCTGGGTTCACGTTACCCAGGAGAGCGGCGCTCTGGAGGAGCTGCAGACGTAACATCATCTGTCCGTTTCGGAGAAGCGAAACCAGGCAAAAAATAAAAAACAAAAAAACAACAACAAAAAAAAAATAATCCTGGTAAAAGCGCACACCGGACCGCGCAGGGTAAAACACTCAGAGTTCAGTTGATCTGTTTGGATCAGACAGATCCAACTGACTGATGAATTAGCGCAGATTTTTCTGCAGATTTGAACCAGGAGGAAGTGCGTTCAGACCCCAGCGGCTGAAGTGATGCTAATTTAAGTGAAGTCGCTTAATTCAATTTATTACAAATTATTGGGGCCTCAGTCAGTGGTTTTTGTCACTACGGAGAAAAATGTAGATGCATTTATCTGCTTAATTTGTGATGGGATCTGGATTCACGGTGAATATTAACTAAACCGCATAAAATGCGGCTAAATGGCCATTAATATTTCACGGATAAAAATATTACATGACCGATTTTTTTATGTTGTCGGTCAAGATAATAGATAACAAAAAAAGTCTAGCGCCACCTGCCGCCCTGACACCAACTCACACATCTTCATTCACAGTCTTATTTGTAAATCGAGTTTTCTTTTCTTGGACGTTTTGATGTTAGCTTGTCGATGTCTCAGTTTTATTCGCTGGAAAAATCAATAAGCAGCTTGAGGTGACTCTGCTGCTCTCTAGTGGCGAGGAGCCGCAATCTTTGCTAGTAACAATCGGAATGCATTATGGGAGATGTAGTTTGTAGTCAATTCGTGCTCAAAACCTATTTTAAGTCAATCATGGGCCTATAAAACGCTGGGGGGGCCACATAAAATGACATGGCGGGCCACATGTGGCCCGCGGGCCTTGAGTTTGACACATTATATTAGGGAATAAAAAAAGTAAAAGACATTTTGAACTTCTTGAGATTAATTGATTTTGGGCACAATCTTTACAATTGATGTAATGGATTCTGATTAATTTTTTATATTGGCATTGATGAACACATGCACGCGCACGCCCACACACACACACACACACACACACACACACACCTTTACAGTGGTGTATTCATGAACAATTCCATGATTAAATGAGCATTTGCTGTTTCAACATATGGAGAAAAACATAACTTTCTTTTAATTTTCAGTCATTTTTTTGTAAAGACAAACTGATAAATCAGTAATTGTCAAACTTTAGCTACATATTTTTTTAATTCAATAAAATGTTGATTACAGTGCAAAATGTCAACTCTGCTTTTGACAGCAGTGTGAACAAAATCTAACACACTATATTATTTTTATTTCTTTACATAAACTGTCTTTATCATGGTGGATTTTAGATTCTTGACCCACATGCAGAACACAAGTCAGGACAGTGAGAATCAGATAAATAAGTTTTAATGAAAAAAACAAAAAAACAAAGCAGGTAAATAGACAAATCAGTATATTGGTCCTTGGGATGGGATCACCGGAATGTCTGCACCCTGAGGAAATCAGCAGAGGAGATAGTGAGTTTTTGGTAATGGGAAATGAGATGTTCTTTTTAAGGGAGGGTGTTTAGATCTTAATTGGTAAGAGGGTTTGGAAGTGATGTGTAAAAAGGAAAGATATCTGTGCCTGAACAGATCCATTATGCAGTACACACAACCAATTCTTTGTCTTTTCTTATTTTATTTTTAACACATCAACATAATACTGACAGTCACTGATAATCATGTTTAAAAGATTGTGGAAATTTTTAAGCTTATTCAATCCCACTCATTACTGAAGTCCTTCCAGTTTTTCCTAATTCTGCATACACAGAAAATCAAGCAAAATCAATACATGCTTGAATTTTTTCAATATATTTCTGAGTTTATGACAAATTTATTTTAAAATATTTAAAACAAATTTTCCAAACCTTTCGGTTTAAGTCACTGCTAACTCTCACCTGGCAGTATTTATTTCTTCTTCCACACTGCTGCTTCAGCCTAACTTGATATCACATTATAGACTGATCAAAATTATGCATAAAAATCGAGCTATTTAAGTTCTTCAAATAAAATCTGATTTTATTTTTATAGCACCTTTCAGCAACATCTTTGCATGAACCAGATGATCCTTCAGATGTTTGCTCCTGCAGAAAGCAGATATGGGCCTCCTGTCTTTCAACCCTCCACTAACAGATTGAAACTATAAAAAATTGTATTCAAATCTAGGGCCAGATTAACATTAGTAGGTGCTGATAAAAGAAACTGCCACAGCTTCATCTTCCTGTTTGGATTCAGAAAATGACTTTAAGCATCTCCTTAAGAAGGACATAAAGTGCCCCCTGCTGGACAAAGCCGCAAACAGCACCTTCATAGAAATGTGATTCTTGTTTCCAAATTCTTTTAAACTACAGTAATTGTCACTTAACTAATCCAGCAAACTTGTGCTTTGGATGGAAACTTTATTTAATGCATGTGTATCAGTTGGTTTAAAATAAATCTTGATGTCCAATTGGTGCTTACTGCTGAAATTCGGATCTGTAAAGGTAGTGGTGTTAAAGAAGTCCACTGCAGTAAGGCTGGTTGTTGAGAAGACTTTGTGAATCTGAGCTGGCAGCAATCACTTCAGTGTCTTATCAGAACACTTATAAATATTTATGTGGATGTAGAAGAAATTAAGAGGAGTCCTATTCAAAGTTCACTTTTATATAGAAAGGTTGCCAGAATGTACATACATGGAAGCATGTGGGTGTCTGTCTGTGTGTGTGGTCTCTGTAGACAAAACAGAATACAAACCAATTAGCTAAAGTTACAACATAAACAAAGCAAAGCTATGCTTAATTGCACCATACAGCTGAGTAAACTGGGATATCACCTCTGACTAATTTCTTAAACTTAAAGTCTGATATTATGAACTAGCACACATCAAGCAGCTACAACAAAGGCACATTAGCCACAATTACAATCGATGTACACATGTCAGTAATAAAAAAATTTTGTTAGACAACCGCTGCTTATACATAACTTTATTTAAATACAAAACAGTGAGATAAACTCCTAATAAATCAACAAAATACACTCATGGTTTAACAGAAACAGAATTGCGTGAATAACAACATTAAACTCATGGTTTTATGAACGCACACATGGTCAGTCATTCGACAGCTTTCTTTTGACGCTGTTTTCTCTGCAGAGGCCATCGATCTGCACACCTATGGCGTGCAGGGTGAAATCCCATATACAGCCATAAGGATGTCATATTTATGGTCAATGGGAATTCTCCTACACAGCAATAACCTTTTGTATACTGATGGTTTACTTTAATTTTATTGAAGCATTGTGGTTACTTTTTGGGTGTGTAAGGAATGATTAAATTCCTCTGAATACTAACCCTATACCCCAAATGTCATTCAAATACTTGAAATAATGCAAAGACTTATGACAGACACTGAGTGCACATGTGTCCCAGTCAGTCATGAAAAAGGTTTTTAGCTCCGTTTTTTTTTTTTACATCAGTCACAGCTCAGCTTTAAAATGTCATGTCTGAGAATTTGTTGGATGAAGGAGTTTTATCCTAATGCTGCTTAGAATGCTGTAATTCAGTTGTAAAAGTCCGCTCTTTTAAACATGTTTAATTTCATTTTGTGTCTTCAAACTCAATTTTTAAAAAAGAAATCACAGCTCAGCTTCAAATCTCATCTCTGAGCTTCTGCTAGGTGCCAGAAATGTATTAAGCCATTCTGAACATCAGAAATGGACTTTAAAATGAAAATCAGCATTACCCAGAATGCATTGCATGGTGGGCCTTTAGATTTTAGCTTCTAGTTCAGCTTTTTTTTTACTGCAATCCCTAACAAGCCATATACTGTTACGCTAAGCATGAGCTCTTCTGTCAAACTAGATGGCTTAGAATGAGCTTTGAAACATGTAGAAAATCGGCACCATGAGTCAGAATGGAGTGTGGATTCTTGAACTGCTGCCTGCTCAAGCTTTATCACATAACACTCACCTGGTGGCTGCATTGGGTAAGTTTCCTCACTTTGTTAAAGTGGTCATGTACCCTTTTGGAACAACATATACTAAGCATTCTAGAGGTCTTGCGGTGTATGATGGCACTAGAATGGCTTTTAGTTTTTATTCCAGGGGTGATAGTTTGAATCCAAGCAGGTGTCTGGAAACCTTGAAGGCAGCAGCTTGCTGCCTCTAGTCTGGGTTCTCCTTCCTTGGACAGTAGGGCACAGGGACAACTTGGTGGAAATCTGCTGGTGTTCAATTTGCTTTGGTTAGGCTGATTAGGCACCTCACCAAGAAGACTGCAGGCACTCGATACAGACCAGATCGGCAGAAAATCTACGGAGAACGCTTCTGCTTCCTGGGCATGCTAGTTCCACCTTGCGGTGTTAACGGATAGTGTGTTTTTGAAACCAGGGGCACGGTACGTATCAGCCTTCCCAGGTTCCGCCTATAGGAACAGCACATGGGAAAGGTGACTCTAGGACTCGGGAGTCTTAAATGCAGTCCAGTTTTCTATGAGGAACAGCCTCTCACTCACACACACAGAAACATGCATGCCAACTGGTATCCTTTCTTCAATCTTACAGCTCCACCACTTCTAAGTACAAAAGGAATCAATGTTAAATTCAGGAAATCTTCAGCTTAAAGGTTTGCTAAACAGCTTTAACCTCCTAAGATGTCAGCTCTTTATCATTAAATCCTCTTTGATTTTTGTAATAATTAGGTCCCAATCAGCCCAAATATAAATATTTTTACATTATGTAGTTCTTGAGAAAAAATTATGTCCACATATGAGGACATTAAGAAAATAAATTTAAAATATGCTAGTTTTTACACTTTATTCTATGTTCAAAATATTAGATAAAATGTTTTAAATAAGAAAATTCAGCTCCAAATTATCCATGATTCAATCAGCGTGATCCCTTATGTAGGATATTTCTATTGAAACATAATACACTAAGATGAATTAAAAATAATTTTGCTTGTAGTTCTCTATAATTTGAAACAGTTTCTCTGTGGACTGAGCAGGCATTCACAGGGGGTCGTGGCTCTGTGAGTTTAATCTTTTTACCATCTTGATAAGATTAACAGCTGGTTTAAAAACAATCTTTTCTTGTTGCCATAGTAGTTTCATCCCAATCAGTTATAAAACATTTCTCTCCACTAAAAGGAATTAACACCTCTTTGATCTAAAACAGACAATATATTTTTTGCTGGTAGTCGGGATATTTCCAACTCCCTAGCATTTTCTACAAAACTCAGTGTTCATAACCGGACATTTTAAATATTTTAATTATGCTAGTTTTAATGCTAGCTTTAACTTTAGAGCATGTTGAAATATTAGACTGATCCTGATTCTATTAGGTAGGCCTAATTTTGGGTTAGATTTACTCAGTTTAATTAATATATAACTTAATCAGCAGAATATTTTTCTTGTAATGATCCCAATTTCATTAAAATTTAATCAATAATTTTTTTAGATCACATTCTTAAGAGTGTATACTTTATGTATTCATCTGAAAATATTTTAGTTCATTATAACCAAAGTAGAAAACTAATCGGAAAATATAGTTTAACGGGTGTTTTGGTATTGAAACTGCTCATGTCTGTTTTATAAGAGTTTGAAAATAGTCTATGAAATGTGTGCTAACTTTTATGATCAAAATCCGCTGATGCACCGGGGCATTTCAACAGTCAGGAGAGCTCTTTTCGGTTCAGGTACCAGTTTTAGGCAAATTGAAATGAAAAACATGGATAGCTGATATACTCTGGTTATATTTTATTGAGTAAAATTTTTGTTTAAAATTAACATCTATTGTTCCTGCCTTGGGAAAATGCAGGGAGGATTAGACAGCAATGAAGTCATCTCTCAGCTAAAATGTAATGACGTGTTGCAAACAGCAACATGTCATTATGGGCTGTTTCAGACCACCTCTAAACTGTAGATTAGAAAGCACCAAAAAGTAGAAAAACACCTGTATAAAAAAAATTATTTGGCTAAAACAGCTAGTCAGATCACTGGGGTGGAACTGTTTTAACTGCCACGTAGTGGTTTGTAAAGGTGCATCTTCAGGTTTTTATATTTTTCTAAGAATTTATTTTGTGGGTAGAATTTCTTATTATGTTGAGCTTTTGTAATTTCATGCACTTTTTTCTTTGAATAAATTTCTTAATGATTTTGAAGTTGAATGGTGACTTTTTATGGTTTCACTTTTATGCACATGCCATTAACAGACCTGAGTAGATGAGATAATAAGCAATGGGTAGTAAAAATATTTAATTTCTCAAAATCAACCAAATTTAACCAAGTACTTATATCCATATATTGGTAAATAATTTTAAGAAGCATTGTAAATGATTATTAAAATAGTTAAATTTTTACATATCTAAAAAAAATTTGCAACCACCCCAGTGATCTTACTAGCTGATACATAATATAAATAATGATATAAATGCATACCAGAATATAATTTAGATCAGAGGCTTTCATGCAAACTTTGGGGTCTGTCATCAGCCATTCTGGCTGTAACCTGTAGATAAACTATACCATTAACATGTGGCAGTAAAATTACCTCATGTGCTGATGTCCATAAAATGTGGATGTGAAGTCAGCAGGACAAGTTACACATAAATTTGTACTTGGTCCCTGTAATTTCAATTGATAAAATGTGAGCTCCTGGTTGTAAGGCATGGGGGAAATAGAGGTTCAGGCAACTTCTTGAGTGTCATGTAAATCTTCTCATGCTACAAGTGTGAATGTTCACATGATCAGTGCACACATTTAAACATGTCCAGGAAAGAATAGTGATTTAAATGTATTTGACTATTTTTAAGTAATGGTCCAACTGGGGAAAACCTAACTTAGGGGTTTTTTGAACTTAGGGGTTTTTTGAACTTAGGGGTTTTTTGAACTTAGGGGTTTTTTGAACTTAGGGGTTTTTTGAACTTAGGGGTTTTTTGAACTTAGGGGTTTTTTGTACTTAGGGGTTTTTTG
>NW_006800581.1:209912-212215 GCF_000485575.1 Poecilia formosa | reverse complement strand
CTCTGCTGATAAGCGGTTGAATTTCAGCTGTTAGCACCAAGAGCAACAGCCTCCGCTTCAGCTTTCCATTTAAATTAAATAAATGTTTAACAAATACATTATCTTAAAAAAAGAAACAAAAGAAACCAAATATACTTTCAACTCACCAAGTCCAGTTCCACAACACAAAAAAAATGATCCCGAACGCAGTCAGGGTGAGAGAAAAAATATGGGAAAAGCTCCTTCTCCAGAAATAAAAAAAACAAACTCGTCTTAGACAGCAAATCAGCTACGAGTGGTCAATTTCTCTTATCTGTCTTTTCTTTTCAGCACAATCCCGTTTGCTTCTGCGCTCTCTGCTTGCTTTCTCTCACGTCAGAGAATGTAGCAACCCGATTGGCTGAAGCTAGTCACGTGGGTTACACATAAATGTGACCCTTCAGAATAAGAGAATAACAATTTTAAGATCGATTAATTCCCTATTTATTTATTTCCTATTTATCTAATTTACTATTATTTTTATGAAGAGGCTATTTTAACCTGGGTTACATCGTGTCATAATTTTTTTGCTATGATTTTGTCCGGGTGTACTCATGTTCAGTTTCTGTTGAGTTCATTTAAGTTTAGGTCGGGCTTATATTGTTTATGTAGCAAAGTCCGAGTTTTGTCAGTGGACATCGAGGTTATTACATTACTGTGAAGTAAACTAAGTTTTTTTGTGTTATCAGATTTACAGTATTAATACTGATGTGTGTTCTGATATGTCCTCTTAAAGGCAAACCGACGTGTGAAATGGATGAGCTCAATCCTGACTGGGGTCCAGCGCTGAATATGGGTCACTGAGGTAAACGACACAACGTCGGACCGACAGGCGCGTCAATTAAAGAGGCGATACAGCAAAACCATCAACAAGTTACTGAGACTGTTTTCATTATTTACCCCAGAAGAGGTAAATAATGAAAACAGAGTTCCAGAGGCTGTAGATGAGGAGCAAGTTGGAGAGGCTGAGAGAGCTCAACAAGGCTGCAGACTCTGAAGAGGAACAGGAACCATTTGTGCTCCTGTTCACAAATGGTTCCTGTTTTCTCTCATTCAATAATTTCATGTGGTAAACATTCATGAATCGTTTGATTCAAGCACTTCAAGTTGCATGTAAACAGGTGAAGAAATGAATCACATTTTAAGTAAAAATTTGATATTTAAAATATTTCAGGTAATAAACATACACGTAATGAAAGATTATATTTTTAAATAAACATTTTATGTGATTAAAGAAAACAATTATATAATCAGACATCTGTCAGGACACTGGATTTTTGGGTTTGTTTTGCTTTTCATTTTATTTAGCTTCATGTTTTAATTCACTTTAGTTTAGCCCGTCATGGTCCTTTTGACATTATTAGAGGTATTTAGTGTAGTTAGAATTATATTACTGCTTTTCCTTGTTTGTCTGAAAAGCAAACAAGGAAACAGCATTAATACTGATGAGTGTTCTGATATGTCCTCTTAAAGGCAAACCGACGTGTGAAATCGGTTTCACACGTCGGTTTATAGTCTAAATATAGACTTTAATATAGTCTATATTAAAGACTATAGTCATTTAAGACTACAGTCTTTAATGACTATAGTTTAATTCTATTTTATCTTTCTAGTTCTTATTTCAGCCTCCCTGCAGGGTTTCTAGTAATGTTTATTTCTTAATTTGATCACCGTAGGTTCAGTTATTCTTCCATGTCTGAGTCTGTATCTTTCTTTAGTAATTCTAGTTGGGTTATTTCTTTTAGATCTTCTAGTTTCTCTTGCTCTGTGTTCCTTAGTTCTTATTGTTAGATCAGCCTTGTTTCTATTTAGGTTCGGTTTCCCTCATATCTTTCTCTCCTAGTTCATCAGGTTTTCTTTACTCTTAGTGTCTTTTGTATTAGAAGTATTTTTCAGTTCCCTGTTTCCTCCCGTTTGTCTTCCCAGCAGATCTCCTTAGTTTCCCTGTGCCACCTCCTCCCAGCCCTCAGCCAGCTGCTGTGCCAAATTACTCACACCTGCTATCGCTCTTCTCATTTAGGCCATTGTCCACCAGTCCAACTTGTTATCCTGCTCACCACGTTGCCAGTTGTTACCGTTGTTTTCCCTCGTGTCTCCTGTTTCATTGTGTTTTGGATTTCCTTGTTTTCCCTGGATTTTGGATTTAGTTCGTTTATTTTGTTCATTAAAATAACATCTTCATAAAGTACGTCCACCGCCACATCATGACACAAACCAGATGAAAGAGCCCATCTTTAAACATTTAATGTGTAATTAAACAATAAAGGTGACAAATGTTATGAAAT
>NW_006800581.1:200535-208912 GCF_000485575.1 Poecilia formosa | reverse complement strand
GTAACACAATGAAAACACCGATGTTCTGACTAGTTTGTTTTGGTCTGTGGGCTGCAAACATGGCGCCGAGCGACGTAAACGTCATACGCTGTGACGTCAGCTCCAAAGCTCTATAGCAGGCGCGCTCAAGCCAGTCCTCCAAAGCAACCGTCCTGCAGCTTTCACATGATTCCCTGCTGCAGCACACCTGAATGTCTGGCCTGTTCAGAGCTGATCCCCATCTGTTGGGTCAGGAAGCATCTAAAGTTGCAGGACGGCTCTGGAGGACTGGACTGGAGCAGCGCTGAGCTACAGCAACAAAGGAAAGATTCAGCCTAAGACCCAGCTTTGATTTTGATAATCCACTTCCACTTATCAGGAAGAGAATATGCACATTAGCTATTTATTTGGAGCTAGCTAAATATTAAGTTTTGTAAACTAAAGAGGTAAATAAATAGTTAGCTTGCTAGCAAAATATTTGGTTTGTATTAGAAACCACATATTTTGCATTCTAATTAAATATTTAATTTGAAGGTGCATAAAATATTGCTGAAAAATTAACCTCCATGTTCTTTTTTAAAATAATTTTTTACTCTAATTTGTGAAGAGGCTGCCTGTTAGCAAAATGGCTGTTGGGAAATGATCACAGGGATCAGAAGAGGCCCTCCAGGCTTGTTTTGAAGCAACTGATTGGATTGCTCTCTGCCAGCCTCATGGAGACGACATCAGAGCCATGACTGATATGAAGCTCTGTGGACAGCAGCATCGCCACCAGAGCAGAAATATGCTTCCTGAATGACAAACCCTGGATCAGCAGGGACCTGAAGGAACCAAAGAGCCTTTTTAGAGACAGAAGAACAGGAAGAATCTGCAGAGGAACCAAATCAGAGAATCAGGAAGGAAGAAAATCTCAGGCTGCGAGCAAAAGGAGGATCAGAGGATGGAAGCCTGAAAGGAGCAAAAGAGCTGAAGACGTTCAGACAGGTTCAGGGTCATCATCATCATCATCCCTCCTTCCTCTGATCCTCAGCTTCCTGTCAAACCTCTCATCTCCTAATTTCCTCCTCAGTCGTGGATCTTCTGCTTCCACAAGTTTGACTCTGACCAGATCAGGAGCTGCTGCTCCATTTGCCTCCTGAACCTTTTCTGGAAGTGAAGATGCAGCTGGAGAGACAGAACTGGAACCAGAACCAGGTCCAGATGGTGTCGGTCCTGAAAGCCTGAAGCTGCCGAGCGGTTCTGTGGGATTCTGCAGCATCTCTTCAACCTCAGCCCGACACAACAGAAAGTTCTGTTGCTGTGGACGACATCCTGCCTGGTTCTGGTACCAGAGAAAACTCACCATCAGTCATCAATGACTATAGACCTGTTGCCATGACAACCCACATCATGAAGGTCCTGGAGAGACTCCTGTCGGCTCACCTGAACAAGCTCATCTCAGGACCCTCTGCAGTTTGCTTATCACCATAGAGACGGAGACGCCCATCTTAACCTGCTTCATGAACCCATTTAACACATTTCAGCCTGATCTGCTCTGTGAGGAACTGCAGGAGACTCAGGTGGAGCCTCAACCCTCACCTGGATCCATGACACCTGATGACAGACCACAGGTAGAGACTGGAGGACCGAGCTGTGGCTCTGTTCTCTCTCTACACTTCAGACTTCCAGCACAAGTCTGACTTCTGTCATTACAGAAACACTCAGATTACAGAAACACTCAGATTACAGAAACACTCAGATTACAGAAACACTCAGATTACAGAAACACTCAGATTACTCTGCAGCTGTTGGTTCATCAGAGACGACCAGAGGCTGAGTACAGAGAGCTGGTGGACCGCTTTGGGTCATGGAGGGAACAGTCAAATCATCTGAAATGTGAACAAAACAAAGGAGATGCTTGTTGGTTTCAGGAGGAACAGGGTCAAAGGTCAAACCCTATTTCCATCATTGGAGAAGAAGTGGAGGTGATGAGGAACATAAAAACCTGGATGTTCATCTGGACATGAGAGGAAGGAAGAGAAGATCCTTCAGGGTTTGGATCTGCTGTCAGAACCACCAGAACCATCGGAACCAGGAGCTAAAGAGGTTCAACAGCCTGAATAAGAAGGCAGGTTCTTTTCTGGTTCTGACTGGGTCCTCTGGTGGTGATGATGCAAATAAGGATTCTTCATAAAATCAATAAAGTTCTGCCGGAGCGTCTTCAGTCAGAGGCTTCTTCAGCGTTGCTGTAGCACAGACTGCTACAGGAGATCCTTCCTGCCAACAGCCATCAGGATCTTCAATAACTGAAGAATCTAAAATGATTTACAACATCTCATTTCCCTTCGTAATTAATAAAGTATTTGTGAATTTTACAAACGGCGCCATAAAACCAGAGAAAATCTCCAGAAGTTCGTTTCTCCTGATGTTCTGTTTGGGTCGAGATTATTTTATAGATTATTTATGTTTCCATCGGTTATTTCCTCAGATTGTCATCCGCTGTCGTTTCATTTCATTTTCATATTTTAATCGTTTCTGTTTTTATTTTTGTCATTCCGGTTCGTTGGTTTCGAAACTCTGACCTGGGATGTTCTGGTATGTTTGCGAGCATAAACCCAAATAAACGAAGAAGAAAGCAGAAACCTGCTGCTGGCGCACATATGCGCGCATGGGCGAGGCGTGTGCGTGTCCGCGGCGGGAGCGCGCCTCGTGCTGCTGATGCTGCGGATGA
Organism: Poecilia formosa; assembly: GCF_000485575.1. Lineage (NCBI taxonomy): Eukaryota > Metazoa > Chordata > Actinopteri > Cyprinodontiformes > Poeciliidae > Poecilia > Poecilia formosa. Next base: position 206,223 of record NW_006800581.1, on the reverse strand, counting down.
TGAAGAGGAGGACGATGAAGAGCGATCAGAGCATGGATCCCAGCTGATCGATCTGAACTCTGAGGTTCTCTGGACCAGTTCTGCTCTCCGGACAGGGCCACGGACCACGTGACGCAGCCGTTGCAGGTGACCCAGGTAAGCTGGACCGGAACTCCCGCTAAAAGTCTGCGGGGTGAAGCGGCGCGGCGTGCGGGAGCCGAGCAGCACGAGGCAGAGGTGGTTGTTATGGTGATGTTCGGCTCAGAGTCCGAACCGAACCGAACCGAGCTGAGGGAAGGACCCGGGTCAAGCTACACGGGGAAGTGGAGGGGGTCCGCTGAGGTTCGGTTCTTTGAGTTCTACAGGAAGCTGGCAGCTTCCGGTTCGGCGGCTGATCCAGATCCAGCTGCGGGAACGGAACAGAACCGGCAGGTGAGTCTGGGATTGCTGCTCTCTGATTGGCTCCGCTGAGGCATGCGCGTGCGCGACTCACGTGACACCAACTTGTGCTCGTCTTTGTGTTGACATGTGGAATCAGCTGATTGACGAAAACACACAAACTTTACCCAGAGCCAGCGAGAGCCAATCAGAGAGCAGCCTGGGGTCACATGGCCCAGCTGTGGCGAAGCCAGAGCGTAGAACCGGGTTCTGGTCCCGGTGGGCCAGCCATCCTGGACGGCCTAACGGGGTAACCCGCAGGTTAGAAGAATAATATAATTATGGTCTGGTTGTTGTGTCTGACCGTCACCATGACAACAAGAACCTGGCTTCACCTCTTTCCTTTCATCAGCAGAAAAACTAGAAGAACAAAACCTCGTCTGTCCTCTAGGGGCTCCACAGAGTCTCCGTTCTTTCAGTCCGGACAGTTCGGAGGACAAGTTCTAGCGTTTCTGCTCTTTTCTTCTTCTCTGTTATGTGTGCTGTACCACGCTGCCCCCAGAGGTTACTGCTGGTACTGCTCCGTTTGGATAGCCACATCTCGCTAACGTTCCCACTGAGCGGTACGGCTCAGTGTTTTTATGGTCCGGCGTATTCAGGAGGACGTTTCCACCATCGGTTGGAGTCTCACTGAGCCCACAAACCCAAACGTGTAGGGTTTGCATCATGCTAGCACCACGACAAACTTGACGCGCTACCACGTCTTGTAATGTTTCTCCATCCTCAGTGGTTGGTGTTGTGTGACGACAGTAGCTCCACCCTAACCGGGCTGTACCTTGAGCTTTGGACCTACAACTAACAGGGGACCATGCATGGTGTGGTAAGGGTCGGTTGTACAGGGAAACAGAACAGCGCTGTCCCATCACCAGATTGGAAGATATTCAGGTCTTCAGGTTGTGTAAACCGTTGTGGTTGGGATGGAGCAGAGTCCTGGCTTTACTTCCTCATGACTGTGGAGACCAGCAATCTTTGGGGTGAGTTACCGGAACCAGTGAGTGGAGGGGTTCAGCCAAACTGGGTTTGATGGTAGAGGAGGCCGCCTCAGGATGCTGTCCTATCGGCCGATGGCAGCGTATAAACTGCCAGGCTCAGAACCTCTGAGCCTGGCTCCATAGACACTGTTCCTCAGTGAGAAGCATCTTTTATCTCCAGAGACCATTCAAGTTGGACCTTGAAGGTTCCAGGAAGTACCAGGACCGGCTGCCGCTCTCACGGTGGAAGTTTATTGGCTGATTCTAATCTCTGTTTAGGATGGAAACCCCTCCCACATCGCCTCTTCCAACCACCTGTTGATGGTTAAGGAACGCACCCAGTGAAGGAGTTCCAGGGTTCTGGGTCCATCCTTTCCTCTAACAGAACCGGAACAAAGCCCAGTTGGTACCAGAGGTTAGTTTTCGTTGCAGCTTAGTATTTCAATGTGTTATCTGTAAATGTTCCCCTCTGTTCTCCTTTACTTTAGATCTGTCAGTGTTGCTGAGCATAACCGAAAGCCGAAACCTGCTGCTGGCGCACATGTGATTCTGGTGGAGTCCGGGCCACCAGAACACAGACTTCAGTCATAGAACTGAAGTTCGGTTCATAGAACCTTGTTTCCTTACAGCAGATTGGAGAAAGTAACTTTCAATATTCAGTTCTCAAAGCAGCCATGAAACGCTCACCCCGACAATCCGCTCCCCGTTTGGTACTGATCCAGTTTGGGTCGTTACCTATTCAACTTTACTAGGCACCAAATGGAGGAAACGAGACCAGAACCTCTGGACCTGACAGACTGATCCTGACTCCAAGGAGAAGTTCTGTTTCCAGCTGGAGGTCCAAATGGGTTTTCAGGTTTTAATCCATGTTCTGGTCAGTGACAGAACTGAGGAAGTCCACTTGGAGTCTGCCAGGATTGACTCTGAAGAAGGTTCTAGTTCTGTTGAACTGCACCGGTTCTGGTGGAGTCTGGGTCCAAACCCGACTTTGTGGATCTGCTTGGAACCACATCTGGTTCCAAGCAGGAACCAGATGTAGCATTGTAGCTAGCATTGAAAAGTTTCTGAGCACTTAGCCCTGATTTTTCCAGATAAATTCTGAAATTTACGTCTGTTAACTATCAGCTGAATAAAGTTCGGCGTCTGTGTTTCAGTTTTGGATATTGAGTTTTAGAGAAATATATTCATGCTCTTATTTTGAAGTCCTTTTACACAGCAGTTTCATTTCCTTTCCTCATGCTCTCTGTATTTTTCCCCAATTATAACTTTATTTAAAACAACAAACAGGAACAAAAGTAGAGAACAAGATCTAAACATAATATCTAAAGACAAACATGAAACTGGTAGATGACAAACATCTGCTCTAAAATCTGAAAAATGTTTCAGGGTTAATCTTTTTGAACTGATCTTTAGTTCTATAGTGATCCCACAGCACGATACCTTCACCACTGTGCTTCAGTGTTCTGTGGTTTGGGTGCAGAATTCTGGACGGGTTTCTGGTTCCCAGACCCAGACAGAACCGTCTGTTCCTCACATGTTGCTCTGGTTCTGTGCAGAAGAACCAGGCTTTCCTGTCATGGCTGCCAGTTCTGCTGGGTTCTTCTGGGCCCACGTTATTGTGAGCCCGGTTCTGCAGTTGGAACGTTGCTGCTCCAGATCAAGGCTCTGCGTGTGTAGCCGTCTGTTTTTCCCGGAGGACAGTAAACGCCTCGTGGCAGCGGCTCGGTGGGTTTGGTGCTGAGGCTGCCGCAGTGCCTCTGAGCCTGGAGCAGCAGCGCTGTGTGTGATGGATGTAGGTCAGGCTGATTCTCTGCTCAGCAACAGCACAGAGTCCCAGCAGCCAGTCCTGAGCTCTGATTGGCTGAGAGCTGCAGCCAGCCAGCCAATAACCTTTCACCCCTCCGAGCTGAGTGTGTGTGTGTGTGTCTGTGTGTGTGTGTCTGCTCTGTGAGGCCGGTGTCTCCTCTGAGGTTCCTTCAGACCTTCAGTGACCCGTTTTCAGAACCAGGCTCTGGGTCAGTGAGCGGAATCTCTGAGGTTCTGCTGGGTTTGGACCGGGCCTAGACAGGTCTCTGGACTGATGAGAAACACTGATTATTATGAGGAGGTTCTGGTTCTGTCTGCTTCTATTCAGAAGCAGCAGGTCCAGGCAGCTGGGTTCTGGTTGTTTAGTCTGAAGCTCTTCTGGTTCCTGATGGTTCTGGTTCTGGTTCCAGTTGCAATGACACATCTCAAACGCATTTTTATCAGAACAGTTTTTTCTAATATTTTTTTGAATGTTAATTTAATTACAAAGTGACTGTTACCATGGCAACTTGATGTCAAACGCGGAAGAGCCCGCCCCCCTGCTTCCTGCGGGAGCCTAGACATGTAGAGCCATCCTGAGAAGACAAAAGACATTTAAAGACTAAATGTCATAATTATTATCTGCAAGTTTTTCTTTCACAAATGTTGTTTTCTTAAAGCCAAACCATCTTTTCCCACTTTTCACAAGGAACTCTGCCACCTCTTCTTATCTCTAAAATTCATGGACGAACAACAACATGCAGAACTGCATAATATGATAAACAATTTGAAACTGCTGGAAAACCGCTAATGGCTTGTTCTTTTTATTTTTGCTCTTTCGTCTCTTCTGTATGTATGGAGGCAGCCTGGCTCAGCTTTTTCAGGTGTGAGAACATCTGATACCATGTCTGTTGTATATGATGGTAATAAATAAATTTTCATTTTAAAAAAATAATGAACAGATGCCTCATGGCCGCTCTCCTCTATTGTCGCTGATGAGATTCAGAGCGGCCATCTTGGAGAGGTCGACCGCTCCACTCAGCGTTATGTTTGACCGGCGCAGTGACGTATCAGCACATTTAATCGATCATAACTTGCTAAATACTAAACAGATTTTCAAGATTTTTTTGCTGTAAACCTTACTCAAACAGCTACCATTGCTACATTTACAAGGAAAATTATGTTTTTAAATATTTTTTAATTGATTGATACATGGTTGAGCATATTTAAATATTCTTAGTGGGGAAAACAGAATAGATTCGGAATAGAATATTCTGATACTGATTTTACAAAGCACACAACCAGTCATAAGTTTTTTAATATCAGTGTCTGGGTGTTCTAGTTTTGGAACTGGAGCAATTGTAGCGTGATCCAAAGGCAAAAAAGAGGTGAAATCAACCTTTATTGAAGTTTCACAAATCAGAATTTTTTTTTTTTTTACAAATCCCAAACATGGTTTTGAATATTCTGCTATTAGAGCAGAATAATCCAGTCCAAGTTTGAAGTGTCTGGGTGTTGTAGTTTTTAACTAGAGTAGATTAAAGATGCAGAAGGTTGTGAATAATTAGGTGGAATTGCCCTTTAGCCATTTCTCGAATTGGAAACCAACTTCAGAGCAGCAGTTTAAATTTGCTAATCTACCACGGCTGATGCTAATCTATGCAGATGCTACTTAATAATCATATTAATAATTGTAAAATAAACCTAAGTGTTCTGTTGTTTGTGTGGAAAATGTTTGACTGTTTTTTGCTGTTCAACCTTGATACATTAGGCAGGTTGGATCCTTTTCGAATGTGACCCCGGCCGCTTGCATATCCGATACTTATCTGATTCAAATATGATCTAATGTCCAGGTGGCATTCATCCCATAGACATAATATAAGGATAGACCCTCATGGACCGCTCTCGCCTATTGTCGCTGACGAGATTTAGGGCGGCCATCTTGGAGCGGTCCACCACTCCACTCAGCGTTATGCGTTTAGCAGCACAATGACGTATCAGCGCATTTAATCGATCATAACACACTTTGTTACTGTAAACCATATTCAGACATCTATCAAAGCAACATTTATAAACAATTGTATTTTTAAGTATGTTTTTAATACAAAGTTCATCATATTTAAATATGCTTAGTGGCTATAACAATAGAAGAGGAATGGGATATTCTGATATCGATGAATGAAGAGCATATTACAAAGCACACAGCCGTTCATAGTTTATTTAATACATTATTTAGTAATATCAATACATATTTTATATAACTATACAAACACTAATAAATAAAGATTAAAACTGAATAATATATATTGGATACATGTTTATATGTATGTACATACATATATATAGATATATAGATATGTATATGTTTTCCAGAGTTCCAGTTTCAGAGATTCAGCAGCTGAGATTGAGTCCAAAATCCGGTGTGAGATCCATCCTGCAGTGAATCCGTCTCTCTTTATAGATTTCTCCCTCTACTTCCTCACATCGTGTCTTTAGGAAACTTTCAAAACAAAAA
>NW_006800581.1:169135-181699 GCF_000485575.1 Poecilia formosa | reverse complement strand
GTTCTGGTTCTGACCCGTCCAGTGACTCCCAGTGCTGTTCACTCCTCCCTCGCTCTCTCTCTTCCCGTCTCTTTGCCACTTGTTTCCTTCTTCCTGTTTTCTGCTGCCAGCTTCCTGTTCCCAGGCGGCCGGCATAGCAGCAGCAGAACCGGCCCGCCGGGTCACTGGACCGCTTCAGATGGGATCAGCAGCAGAATCTGCTCTTCATGTTGGAGTTTTACTTGTTTTGATTCAACGCCGTTAATCCGGAGCTGTAACTGTCTGCCCAGCAGGAGGCGCTGCAGCAACAGAACTGGGTCCGACGGGCCGGACCCTCTCTGGCTCTGGTTTTGGTTCTGACCTGGAAGAAGTTTTCTTTGTGTGTTCATGTTACATCTCAGTGAGAAAAATCAGATTTTCTGCCCTAAAACTGTCATAACTCCTGATATTTCTTCTTCTTCTGTGGTTTTGCTCTCAGGTTGAACACCCCCTGCAGGCCACCATGGGAGCCGCAGCAGCTGCCTGAGCGTCTCACCTGTTGGATGGCTGCAGGTGAGAACCACTGGAGGGTCTATGAAGTGGCTCAGCAGGTGAGGAACACCTGGTGGCGCGCCACAGGTGAGCCGGGCTCCGTGGTCAGGACCGGAGTGACGAGGGGGCGGAGTCACATGGGAAGTGCATGCCATGGAGGTCAAAGGTCAACTCATTTTAGCACCTGGTAAGAGAGAATAGTTGGTAAAATATGTCCGTCTCCCCTGCTTCCTGCTTCCTGTCTCACCTGTGTCCTGTGTGCAGAGCCCCTCACCTGTCCAAGCAGGAAGCAAAAAGAGCGAATGGCAGAGCTGCAGGAGAGGAGGCGGAGCCTGCAGGTGCTACTGAGCGCGAGATTGGCCGAGCTGAGGCGAATCTGCCTCCAGGAGGCGGTGAGTGATGTCACAGCAGGAAGTGAAGCCTGATTGGTCCGGCCGCTGTGCACTGAGGTGTGTGCTGTGCTCTGATTGGTTAGGAGCTGACAGGTGCGGTGCCCAGCGACTTCCCTCTGGAGGCGGGCGAGAAGCCGCCCTGCATCCGCAGACGAGCGGCTCCGACCCGCCAGGGGAACAGGAAATGTCGAGTGGAGGTGAGCCGGGTTTCTCATCAGGTTAAGACAGAACCAGCCGATAACCGAACCTCTGACTGGGCCGTGGGACAGAACCGTTTCATTCTGCAGTGACGGGTTCTGATGCATCTGAAGGCTAAGGTTCTGTTGTTCCGGTCCAGAACCAGCAGAACCCAGAGGTGGATCTAGTGTAAAACCAGCTGGGGTTCTGTTTGGAGGTGTAGTCTGGCTCTGATGAAGCAGCGCCCCCTGCTGGTTGGCTGACCTGGTTCTGTTTGTGTGAAGCAGGAAGAAGATGGCCAGCGGCCCAAACCCAGAAAGACGCTGTTCAGCGCCGCGTTGAGGAAACACAGCGACTCTGAGAATGGCACACACACTCACACACACACACACCACGGCAAGAGGACGGTGCACCGGGGTTGCCACACAGGTAACACACACTTATATGGACCCGTTGCGGTGTGATGTCACACAGCAGGTCCCGCCCCCAGCTTCCTGTTGCAGGGCTAAAATCCTGGATATAAACAATAACATGCAGCGTCTCTTCATTTCCACACTGTAACCTCGAACCCACAAAATACCCTATTTCCCGGACTATAAGCCGCTACTTTCTTCCTAAGCTTTGAACCATGTGGCTTATATGTGGATTTTTCTTCAACCACCAGGGGGCTCTTTAGCAGGAAGTGAATCATCGGCAGTCAAAATTGGAAATAAAAGAAGAAAGCGCCATTAAAACGGAATTAGGTCTTAATAGGGAATTGAATTTTGAGAATGTTGCTGATCAGTAAACAGCATTGAGGGGAAAAAGAAGATTTTTCGTTTTTTAAATAATACTGGGATCATTATGAGAATTTGAGGTGTAGATATTAGGATCCAGTAGATGGCAGTAGTGCAACAATAATGGATGCAAGCTGCCGTTGGAATCTAAAGAAGAAGAAGAAAGCGGCCATTTTCATTTAGCTCATGCTAGTAGCAACACAAAAGAGATTTTTCTCTTCAAACTCATAATCAGTTCAGTTAAATCTAAACTTGGCAACTTTTTCTTTTTCAACCGTAATAAATGATATTCAATTGACCTGTTATAACTCAGATGGTGGCTGTCCGCCCCTCTGCTGCTGCTGCATCGCTGTGGAAAACCTGGAGATATCTGCGGCTTATAGTCAGGAAAATACAGTATGTTTGTACACCATGTGGACAAAAGTAAGTCCTCATAACTATCAAAACACACACACACACACACACACACGCCATTGTTTCTGGAAGGAAGGCCTCTTCCTGCCTTTATCCTGAACCACAGTTTCTGTGTTTTTCCAGAGGATACGTTGAGATCAGAGAGCAGCTCCACGTCAGACTCAGCAGGAAACGACAACGGTAACACACACACACACACACACACACACACAGGCAGGGTTTCTGGTTTCAGGAGAACAAAAACGTCCCGACAGCATCTGATGTTCTGTAAACGTCAGGATGAAATCAGATCAGACTGAAGCAGCTGATGTCACTAGTGGCGCCCCCATGAGGGTAATTTAGGAACTGCCTGACAGGTGACAATAGATGCACTGGATGCTGGTCCTCCAAGAATCAGTTTAACCAGTTAGTCATCTACCAAACTCCGATGCCCTGTCGCGTCCTGGTCTGGTGGTCCACGTTGTGTCAGCTCCGGTCCCTCCAGGACTTTTGCGATGCGTCATGGTGACCAGCAGGATGACCTCAGGTTCTGATGTTCTGCAGTGGAAGTAGAACGGCCATGCTAGTTGCTGGTTCTACCATCAACATCACCGAGCATCTCAACATCCTCACTATGGGGACGGACCCAGACAGCTTCCAGAACCGGCAGCTGGGATCTCAGAACCACAGAGGCGTGGCCTAAATCTCAGCAGACAGATGGTTGGTAAAGTCCTGGCAGGATTCAGTGCTGATGTGGATGTCTCTGTGTTGACAGACAACGGTGGGTCTCAGTGTCGCCCCCTGCTGGTTTCTGCTGGGTCTCCTGTGGAGGTTTTCAACCAGAACAAAACCAAGAAGTCGTCGGTGCTCAGCAGGTATGCCGGACCTCCATGATCCACTCGGGTGTTCCTGACTGGAAAAACCAGTTTGCCCAGTTAGTTTTATGTTTGGTGCCTGCCAATCAGAAGAGTTTCTCACCACCTGACCTCTGACCTTTCAGGACTGAACACCGTGAGAACACCAAGCCCCCTCCTCTGCCGCCCTCGCAGCCTCCCCCTCCCCCTCCCCGCTCCCAGGACTCCTCCTCCTCCTCCGACGCGGGGCGGGAGGCGGGCTGTCGGGCGTCGCGCCAGAGCAACGGCTCTGACAGCCTCCTGACCCACAGCACCCCCCCGGAGGACGAGGGTGGGACCCAGCAGGGGGCGCTGCGGCCTAACGGAGCCACTGTTTCCAGGGGAACGAACGCGGCCGGGTCGTTCTGGAGCTCTGAGTCGCTGACGGAACGGCGCGGCAGAAACCACCTCGCGGCCCCGGAGGGGGGGGTCCGCGTCCGAGGGGGGGGCTACAGCGAGGTTCTGCTGGACTACGTCTGGGAGAAGCAGCGGCAGCTGCAGCGCCAGCAGTCGCAGCCCAGCAGGCCGCTCCACAGTGCCGGCTCCGCCCAGCAGCCCGTGGGAGCCCCGCCCATCTACCGCGGTCACCACGGCGACCAACGGAGAGTCACCGTCACCCGCACCAAGTCCTGTGGCCCGTTCCTGCCAGTGCAACAGAACCACGGTGACATCACCCAACAGGCTCCGCCCACCATCCAGCCAGACCCCCACCCCCACCTCCTGCCCCCCCGCCCGCCGCAGCTGCCCCCCCAGCAGGACTCCCAGCTGGAGGAGGCCACCCGAAGCCTCCACAAGGCCCTGGCCCTGGAGGGTAAGGGAACAACACGGAAACCCCGACTGGCGCCACCTGGTGGATCAAACAAGGTCAGGAACCCTCTACCTGCTCTCAGGTGTGACTTCATCTGATGTGTTCTTCACAGGTCTGAGGGACTGGTACCTGAGGAACACCTTAGGATCCACCCACCAGAACCAGGCCAGTGGAAAGGTCTCGTCAGGTGCCAACTCTAAGCCGAGTAGTGGGGTCAAAGGTCAGACCGGAGGGGTTGATGCCCTGCAGCGAAGACGCACAGCCCACGGAGTCCTCCAGCAGTCGACCTATCAGAGTCATCACTACGCCGCGCCGCATCACAAGCAGACGCTGCCGCACTCCGCCACGTTCCACGGACATCCGCTGCATGGGAGGTAGGGGTCCGCCAACAACTTCATCCCCCACAATGCCTTGCTTTCCAGACCATAAGACTTTTTTATTAGTTTTCTCCACCTCAATGTGAGCTGAAGATGAAACCAGAAGCCATCTCTCCCTCTCTGTGTCAGGTCTGTGGACAGCTCGCTCTACCAGGACTCCTGTCTGTCCCAGAAACAGGAAGTTCCCCTCAGAGACTTGGCGGTGGACCAGCCGTCTCCTGGGACTCTGGTCTGATCACCAGCCAATCAGAGGAAGAGACTTGGACGGAAACCTGCCCTGTTCTCTGGACCTCCTGTGATTGAGTGTTGATGAACCAGTTGACCCAGTTCAGAGACCAGCCAAACACCCAGACGCCCCATGAACCTTAAAGACAGGTTCGCCTCACCAAGACCTTCATCTGACCTGAGAGGGTCTGCTAAGGAAGACCATCTACTCATCAGAGTGTTCAGTGGTCTCTGGAGGAGTCACGAACCTGAACCAGAACCAGAACCTGCCTGAACCCAGCAGAGGACCGATGGTTTACCGCTGTTTGAGAGAACAGTGTCCAACTGGAGTCACTGGTTTGGGTCAAGAAGGAACCCTGCACTGAGGAGCAAGAGTCCCTCACTTCTCAAGGTTCCTGGTCCGGAAAGGTTCCCGTTAGCCGGTTCTCGTATCGCCACAGCTGGACTGTGGAGCGCCAACCGGTCCAAGTTCTGGGTTCCTGGTCCTCAGACTCTGCTCAGACAATCAGACTCTTTCTCAGCCACCAGAGGGGAACCTGTACGCCCCAAAGACAGAGCCTCACCTGCTCTCTGACATCACCAGCTGACATCACCAGCCCTGATCAGCTCAGGTGTCAACCTGTTAAAGCCTCAGGTGAGTCCAGACCGGAAGCATCAGGTAACTTTGCAGTTTGGACTCAGAATCCCTGCACTATGAATCCAGCACCAAGTTTCATCCTCAAACCAGCAAGACTGGACCTGTAACAGGACCGGACCGGCCCGGTTCTGGCCGGCTCAGAGAACTGAGATCCAGGAGAACGAGATCAGGGAATCCGGGTCCAGGAGAAAGTTCTGGTCCTGCAATGACACAGTCCAGATCTCCAACAAGTTAGGAATGTCACCAGAACCTGGAGGAAATCCTGTCCCGTATCCGGACCTCCATCTTCATCAGGACCCAGATCAGGACCTGGGTTCTGGACCCGGACCAGGACCTGGGTTTTGGGCCCGGTCAACTTCAGGTCATAATCAGGATGCAGGTTTAGTCTGAAGCAATAAAAGGAGCTTCAGGTTTAAAGAGCTTCAGAACAAAAGAACCAAAAACAATCAGAACGACAATCAGACGATGATGTCACTGCGGTGATTGATTTCATCATCGATTGACTGTTTGGTCTTGTTTTCTACGGATCTGATGTCATCTGATTTTATACAAACTTTTGTTACTGAAATGATGTTTTTTAATGCAGGACATCAGTTTTATTGAGAAGAATCAGTGTTCACACACACCTGTTCTCTTCACACACACCTGTTCTCTTCACACACACCTGTCCTCACACACACCTGTTCTCTTCACACACACCTGTCCTCACACACACCTGTTCTCTTCACACACACCTGTCCTCACACACCTGTGCTGTTCCACACCTGGGCCTGTATTCTCAAAGACTCCTGAGACAAAGTAGCTGAGTGGCATTTAATGTAAGTTTAGTTTCATCGTTTTCTTACTCAAGTCTGGATTCATTTCTGTCACTGGAGGCGTTTTTGTTTTTTTTGTCTTTGTTTTGTGTTTTGACCAATCACAGCCAAGCCTGGACCTGTTGATTTATTTTAAAAAAGATAAAAGATACCAAGAGACATTCTAGTTTCATAACAAATCCATTTGACATGAGAGGATGAGTTTATTTTTAGCCTTCGGTTCACCCTCCTCACCAGCAGGTGGCGGCAATGCTCCACTAAGTTATTGGCAACAATCATTGAATAGATGAAGAACCCTAACCCTAGAAAACAGCGTCACGCGTCATGCCTAGCAACGGGGTCAACCATACCTAGCAACGGGTGAACTTCGGAGTTTGAGGATCTTTGTGAATACGGCCGGTACTGTTCTACACCTGCTGTGTTCGCCTCACCTGTCCCTGAGGTTCTGTGTCTGATCCAGTTACTCTGCTGGGTCGCTGCAGCTCAGAGGTCTGAATTTTCTTAACGATGAAACTTTTTTTTGTTAAATATGAATATTAAACCTCAGTCATGAATATGAACAGGAACCGTAAAACAAGCCCCGCCCACTCCTATGGTGCTGCCCTTCTATTGGTTGCAGCCACTCAGGTGTTTGGTTCTGGTCATGTGACCGCAGCTGGACACGCCTCCTTCGCCAGAGCAGAACCTGAGGACCTGAAACTGGTTCTGCTGACAGCCCAGAACCAGCTGGTACCGGTCGGTATCCGCTGGGATTCTGCAGGAGTTCTGATCTGGTCGGGAGAGGGATGGGGGATCCGGTTCGGTTCTGACGGTGTGTGTGCTGCATGTTCTCTGTCCAATCAAAACCTGTTCAGGGACGTGTGTTCTGAAAGCTCCAGAACCGGACCTGGCCGGTACCGTCGCAGCTTCTGTGATGGACTGAATGTTTTTTGTAGTTTTTGTGTGTAAATAAAACTTGTGAATACGTTTCTGCTCTCCTTCTGTTCATGGACCCAGGAGGTTCGGTTCTGTCCGTTCTCAGCTCTCTGTGCTTCTCACTGAAAGTCCAGTTTGTCTAAAGCACTCCAGCGCCCCCTGCTGCTCTCGTTGTCGTACAGCAGCGGATCCGAACCAGATCAAAGCTTCTTATTGTTCTGGATCAGAACATCATGTGAACATTAAAGCCTCGGAGAGGTTCCGGTTCCGTCTCCTGGATCCCCGAATGGAAAAATCACCTGACGGTCTTCAAGCAGGAGAACGACACCAGATGTTCATTAAAGAAAGAACGTTCCCGAAACATCGGAACAGTTTTAAATTTTCAACAGATATATGTGTATGACGTGTCTTGCCTGCAGTGATGCTTAAAGAACGTTCTTTAGAGTTACAATGAATTCTGTGAATTTGAGCAGCTGACGAACGTTCTTCAGCTTTCGCAGTTCGTTGCGTAACACTCGGTCCTCACAGCGGCGGTAAGCCGCAGCGGTCAAACCGGGGTTCAGAACAGGCTGCACGGACTAAACTTTCTCCAGACACCAGTTCGTTCCGGACCGGTTCGACCATGAGGTAAGGGTTCTGCTTCAGCAGCGGGACTCCCTGCGACCCGGACGGACGGGTTCTGTTCGGCAGAAGTGGGTCGGATCCGGAAACTTTGACTGTTTTGGACATATTTCCACATCAAAGTTCCGGTTAGCCGTTAGCTTTAGCTAGCTTCCCCAACACCGGCCGGTAAGGTTTCGGTCCGGATGCGCGACGGGAAGTTCCGAGAAGTTCGGTGATCGTTATGTTTCATGGATCAATAACGGAACCAGAACCAGTTCAGTAAGTTAAGCTGCCGGAGTTACGGTCCGACTCCGGGTTCTCCCGAACCCGACCCGGTTCTGTCAGGCTTTATCCCACCGTGGGGAACTGGACCAGAACTCTGGAGTTCGGTTGTTAAAATGTCACCTCAAAAACTAATGGAACCGAACCAGGCCCACAACTGTGTAATCAGTACAGATCTTGTAGAACTAGAGCAGAGGTCGTGCCCCCTGTGGGGATCCCGGTGGTACTGCAGGGGGTCGTGAGATTTCTCTCTCGATTAATGCAGTTATGTTTTTAAATACACATTGAACACGAATCCTACATTTAATACATTGATAAATAATGTATGTCAGAAAAGTTGTACATTTTATGTAAAACGTTGTTCATGGTGACCTTATTTGGCCAGTGCTTTAGTATTCAAACGTATGTTTAAAATAAAAACATGAAGCAATCATGAAACAAAGAAGCTGTGCGTTATTTGTATTAAGGTAATGAGGTATGTTATGTAGCTCTAAGCCTCCACTAGAGGGCATTATGTCACACTTCTGGGAATTTTGTAGATGACAGCCATCTTGGTAGGTATCTGTAACNAGCGCACATATCCTTTGTCTCAATGGGTTTTCTATTTTTTTTAAATGAAGAGTTCTGATATATTGTTTGAATTTCTATTTAAAGGCTGAAAAGCAAGGTTTCTGATTTGAGAATTTAGATTTATGTATATGATATTTTCCTAATAAAATTAGGTTGGTAATTTAAAAAAGTGAGGGAAAAGTCATCAAGAATTTTCTGGGAAAAAAACCAACAAACTAATCAAGGTGGTTGTGAGTCTCATTCAGCTCAGCCTGTGACATATGAACCGTGTTTGGGCCTTTTGGTTCTGGTCAGAGCCAAGCAGCTTCAGTCGGAACAATTCTGTTTCACAGCCAGCAGGGGGCAGCAGAGTCCGTCATGTTTATGCTGTTTGGCGCAGCAGCCAATCAGGACACAGCAGGGCGGGACTAGGAGTTTACCTTTAGAGGCCGTGACCCCCAGGGCGCAGCAAACAAATAAAAGAAAAACAACAATAATAAAACAGCTTAGTGGTGAGACTCAGTGACAGAACCCAACCAGAATCCGACTCAAATGGACCGAGCTCGGTGCTGGAACAGAGATGGAAACAGAAAGTTTTTTGTTGGTTCTGTTAATCCAGAACTGTCCTGGCTGGTCATGCTGTGGAGCGTTTGGGCCAGATGAAAGTTCTGGTTCTGACCCGTCCAGTGACTCCCAGTGCTGTTCACTCCTCCCTCGCTCTCTCTCTTCCCGTCTCTTTGCCACTTGTTTCCTTCTTCCTGTTTCCTGCTGCCAGCTTCCTGTTCCCAGGCGGCCGGCATAGCAGCAGGAGAACCGGCCCGCCGGGTCACTGGACCGCTTCAGATGGGATCAGCAGCAGAATCTGCTCTTCATGTTGGAGTTTTACTTGTTTTGATTCAACGCCGTTAATCCGGAGCTGTAACTGTCTGCCCAGCAGGAGGCGCTGCAGCAGCAGAACTGGGTCTGACGGGCCGGACCCTCTCTGGTTCTGGTTTTGGTTCTGACCTGGAAGAAGTTTTCTTTGTGTGTTCATGTTACATCTCAGTGAGAAAAATCTGATTTTCTGCCCTAAAACTGTCATAACTCCTGATATTTCTTCTTCTTCTGTGGTTTTGCTCTCAGGTTGAACACCCCCTGCAGGCCACCATGGGAGCCGCAGCAGCTGCCTGAGCGTCTCACCTGTTGGATGGCTGCAGGTGAGAACCACTGGAGGGTCTATGAAGTGGCTCAGCAGGTGAGGAACACCTGGTGGCGCGCCACAGGTGAGCCGGGCTCCGTGGTCAGGACCGGAGTGACGAGGGGGCGGAGTCACATGGGAAGTGCATGCCATGGAGGTCAAAGGTCAACTCATTTTAGCACCTGGTAAGAGAGAATAGTTGGTAAAATATGTCCGTCTCCCCTGCTTCCTGCTTCCTGTCTCACCTGTGTCCTGTGTGCAGAGCCCCTCACCTGTCCAAGCAGGAAGCAAAAAGAGCGAATGGCAGAGCTGCAGGAGAGGAGGCGGAGCCTGCAGGTGCTACTGAGCGCGAGATTGGCCGAGCTGAGGCGAATCTGCCTCCAGGAGGCGGTGAGTGATGTCACAGCAGGAAGTGAAGCCTGATTGGTCCGGCCGCTGTGCACTGAGGTGTGTGCTGTGCTCTGATTGGTTAGGAGCTGACAGGTGCGGTGCCCAGCGACTTCCCTCTGGAGGCGGGCGAGAAGCCGCCCTGCATCCGCAGACGAGCGGCTCCGACCCGCCAGGGGAACAGGAAATGTCGAGTGGAGGTGAGCCGGGTTTCTCATCAGGTTAAGACAGAACCAGGCGATAACCGAACCTCTGACTGGGCCGTGGGACTGAACCGTTTCGTTCTGCAGTGACGGGTTCTGATGCATCTGAAGGCTAAGGTTCTGTTGTTCCGGTCCAGAACCAGCAGAACCCAGAGGTGGATCTAGTGTAAAACCAGCTGGGGTTCTGTTTGGAGGTGTAGTCTGGCTCTGATGAAGCAGCGCCCCCTGCTGGTTGGCTGACCTGGTTCTGTTTGTGTGAAGCAGGAAGAAGATGGCCAGCGGTCCAAACCCAGAAAAACGCTGTTCAGCGCCGCGCTGAGGAAACATAGCGACTCTGAGAATGGCACACACACTCACACACACCACGGCAAGAGGACGGTGCACCGGGGTTGCCACACAGGTAACACACACTTATATGGACCCGTTGCGGTGTGATGTCACACAGCAGGTCCCGCCCCCAGCTTCCTGTTGCAGGGCTAAAATCCTGGATATAAACAATAACATGCAGCGTCTCTTCATTTCCACACTGTAACCTCGAACCCACAAAATACCGTATTTTCCGGACTATAAGCTGCTACTTTCTTCCTAAGCTTTGAACCATCCGGCTTAAATGTGGATTTTTCTTCAACCACCAGGGGGCTCTTTAGCAGGAAGTGAATTTTTCATTTTTTAAATAATACTGGGATCATTATGAGAATTTGAAGTACAGATATTAGGATCCAGTAGATGGCAGTAGTGCAACAATAATGGATGCAAGCTGCTGTTGGAATCTAAAGAAGAAGAAGAAAGCGGCCATTTTCATTTAGTTCATGCTAGTAGCAACACGAAGGAGACTTTTCTCTTCAAACTCATAATCAGTTCAGTTAAATCTAAACTTGGCACCTTTTTCTTTTTCAACCGTAATAAATGATATTCAATTGACCTGTTATAACTCAGATGGTGGCTGTCCGCCCCTCTGCTGCTGCTGCATCGCTGTGGAAAACCTGGAGATATCTGCGGCTTATAGTCAGGAAAATACAGTATGTTTGTACACCATGTGGACAAAAGTAAGTCCTCATAACTATCAAAACACACACACACACACACACACACGCCATTGTTTCTGGAAGGAAGGCCTCTTCCTGCCTTTATCCTGAACCACAGTTTCTGTGTTTTTCCAGAGGATACGTTGAGATCAGAGAGCAGCTCCACGTCAGACTCAGCAGGAAACGACAACGGTAACACACACACACACACACACACACACACAGGCAGGGTTTCTGGTTTCAGGAGAACAAAAACGTCCCGACAGCATCTGATGTTCTGTAAACGTCAGGATGAAATCAGATCAGACTGAAGCAGCTGATGTCACTAGTGGCGCCCCCATGAGGGTAATTTAGGAACTGCCTGACAGGTGACAGTAGATGCACTGGATGCTGGTCCTCCAAGAATCAGTTTAACCAGTTAGTCATCTACCAAACTCCGATGCCCTGTCGCGTCCTGGTCTGGTGGTCCACGTTGTGTCAGCTCCGGTCCCTCCAGGACTTTTGCGATGCGTCATGGTGACCAGCAGGATGACCTCAGGTTCTGATGTTCTGCAGTGGAAGTAGAACGGCCATGCTAGTTGCTGGTTCTACCATCAACATCACCGAGCATCTCAACATCCTCACTATGGGGACGGACCCAGACAGCTTCCAGAACCGGCAGCTGGGATCTCAGAACCACAGAGGCGTGGCCTAAATCTCAGCAGACAGATGGTTGGTAAAGTCCTGGCAGGATTCAGTGCTGATGTGGATGTCTCTGTGTTGACAGACAACGGTGGGTCTCAGTGTCGCCCCCTGCTGGTTTCTGCTGGGTCTCCTGTGGAGGTTTTCAACCAGAACAAAACCAAGAAGTCGTCGGTGCTCAGCAGGTATGCCGGACCTCCATGATCCGCTCGGGTGTTCCTGACTGGAAAAACCAGTTTGCCCAGTTAGTTTTATGTTTGGTGCCTGCCAATCAGAAGAGTTTCTCACCACCTGACCTCTGACCTTTCAGGACTGAACACCGTGAGAACAACAAGCCCCCTCCTCTGCCCCCCTCGCAGCCTCCCCCTCCCCCTCCCCGCTCCCAGGACTCCTCCTCCTCCTCCGACGCGGGGCGGGAGGCGGGCTGTCGGGCGTCGCGCCAGAGCAACGGCTCTGACAGCCTCCTGACCCACAGCACCCCCCCGGAGGACGAGGGTGGGACCCAGCAGGGGGCGCTGCGGCCTAACGGAGCCACTGTTTCCAGGGGAACGAACGCGGCCGGGTCGTTCTGGAGCTCTGAGTCGCTGACGGAACGGCGCGGCAGAAACCACCTCGCGGCCCCGGAGGGGGGGGTCCGCGTCCGAGGGGGGGGCTACAACGAGGTTCTGCTGGACTACGTCTGGGAGAAGCAGCGGCAGCTGCAGCGCCAGCAGTCGCAGCCCAGCAGGCCGCTCCACAG
>NW_006800581.1:164541-168135 GCF_000485575.1 Poecilia formosa | reverse complement strand
GTATGTTATGTAGCTCTAAGCCTCCACTAGAGGGCATTATGTCACACTTCTGGGAATTTTGTAGATGACAGCCATCTTGGTAGGTATCTGTAACTGTTATGACAGATGCTATGGAGTTGCTATGACAACAATAAACAAGCCACAAGTTTAGAACTAGCTGTCGCTTTGTTCCAATCTAACATATAAACATTAGAAATTCATTACAAACATAAAATCTTAAACTTTCTTTTCATATATTTTCTCTTGGTTGATCTGGAAGCCATCGCTCATCTGTGCTTTGCGTGGCGTTTGGCAACCAATATGGCGGATCAGTGGCCTGCAACACTTCCGGATCAGACTTGTGGGAACTACGTATAGAAACACAGAGATGAAAAGAACACTAAATTAATGTACTCGAGTAAAAGTACTCAAAAGTAAATAGTACCTCATTAAATTGGACTTTAAATAAAAGTTACTTTTTTATGAGCAGAAGTTGGGAGAGCTTCAGGTGATGCCATTCCTTACCTGTGCACAGGTGGAGCGTCAGGCTCTCAGGATCCAGGCTGTGATTGGTCAGCTGGCTGTCATCATGCAGCTGGCCAATGAGAAACTGCCAGCTCAGCTGAGGCGAAGCTCCAGACTCAGGAAGATGGCCGCCATCCTGATCGCTGCCTACGCTGTCAAAAAGCTGTCTCCGTACATGTGGAGGAGGCTACAGGTGAGACACACACCTGAAGGTCAAAGGTGAGGGGAAGACTGCAGGTGACTGAGTGTGTTGTTCCTCCAGAGAGGGGCAGCAGGTGATGAGGGAGGCGGGGCTAAAACACCTGTGGGCGTGGTCAGCACTGTGGAGGGCAGTGAAGATGAGAAGAAGAAGAAGAAAGTGGACAGGTGACAGGAGACGATGTGAGACACCTGATCAGTTGGCACCTGGTCTCACCTGGACTCTACCTGTCCACAGGTCTCCATCAGTCAACAGAGACTTCGTCCTCAGATTGTCTCACCTGCTGAAGCTCCTGTTTCCACGGTTACTGTGTCCAGAGTTTGGCCTACTCGCTCTGCACTCCATCACCCTGATGTCCCGCACCTTCCTGTCCATCTACGTGGCTTCTCTAGACGGTCTGCACCTGTGTCACCTGTCCTCACCTTTCTCTACCTGGGTGTCTGTCCAGAGTGTCTCAGGTCATCCTGATGGTCCGGTTTGGTCTCTCAGGTATGATCGTCAGGTGCATCGTGCAGAAAGATCCGCGTGCCTTCGTGCTGCAGCTGTCCAAGTGGCTCCTCGTCGCAGTTCCTGCGACGTTCATCAACAGTGCCATCAGATTCCTGGAGGGTCAGCTGACCCTGAGCTTCAGGAGTCGATTGGTCAGCCACGCCTACCAGCTGTACTTTACCAACCAGGTGAGACCTGCTGTACACCTGTTGACCTGCCTTCTCCAGGTGAGTCTAAAGCTCCGCTCCTTTACAGACGTATTACCGCATCAGCAACATGGACGGCCGTCTGTCCAACCCGGACCAGTCTCTGACCGAGGACATCGTGATGTTCTCTGCCTCCGTCGCTCACCTGTACTCCAACCTGACCAAGCCCATCCTGGACGTGGTGGTCACCTGCTACACGCTGCTGCGCACCGCCCAGTCCAAAGGTACACTGCTGCCGCCGTCGCAGCTGATACTCACCTGTACCTGGCCTGATGGTGTCCTCCTGTAGGGGCCGACACCACATGGCCCTCTGCCATCGCCGGCCTGGTGGTGGCGCTCACCGCCAAGGTGCTGCGCTCCTGTTCGCCGCACTTTGGGAAGCTGGTGGCCGAGGAGGCAAAGAGGAAGGGAGACCTGCGCTACATGCACTCACGCATCATCGCCAACTCCGAGGAGATCGCTTTTTACGCCGGACACAAGGTGAGTGCCCCCTGTTCAGCACCGACACTTTCTACAGAAGCGAGTGTTTGATTCCCAGACCGAGGAAGCACGGTTGCTGTGTGGATGCATTAGATTCTCAGAGTGTTGAGCGCTGTTGGTTTGCAGGTGGAGCTGTCCCAGCTGCAGCGGAGCTACGCCTCCCTCTCATCTCAGATCCATCAGATCCTGCTGAAGCGGCTCTGGTACGTCATGCTGGAGCAGTTCCTCATGAAGTACGTCTGGAGCGCGTCCGGTCTCGTCATGGTGGCCGTGCCCATCATCACCGCCACAGGATACTCCAAAAATGGTAAGCTCGGCCCCCCTGCGGTGGGCCGGAGGCCGCGGTGGCAGCGTATGACCTCTGACCCTTTGTGTGCAGACTCTGAGGAGGTGAAGCGGGCAGCCATGGTAATGAAAGAGGAGGATCTGGTCAGTGAGCGAACGCAGGCCTTCACCACAGCCAGGAACCTCCTGAACGCCGCCGCCGACGCTGTGGAGAGGATCATGAGCTCCTACAAGGAGGTCAGCATGCCCTGCCCCCGCTGACAGGCCCCGCCCCCTCAGACGGGCAGCTGACCTCAGGTGTTGTGTGCAGGTGACGGAGCTGGCCGGCTACACGTCCCGCGTCTGGGAGATGTTTGTCGTGTTTGAGGACGTGAGCCGAGGAATCTACCGCCGCTCCGCCGACCCAGAGGAACCAGCAACCCGCCGAGGAGCAGCGGTCCTGCAGGGCCAGAGGATCAGCGGCCCGCTGCAGATCAGAGGTCAGCAGGGTCAAAGGTCAGCAGGGGTCAGTCAGCTGAGTTGAAGGTTATGCATGATAAGAACCGGTTTCTTAAATATCCAGAATTTGACTCAAAAAGTCAAAGACAAATCTAGAAAACCTGGTAGAGAATAAAACTCTGTTCAAGCGTCATGCTGTGGGCCCAGCAGACCGGTTTCCACGGTAGTGTTGTAGTCAAGACCACCTAACCTGAGACCAAGTCAAGACCAAGAGCTGTGCCCTGCGCTACATGACACAATAAAATGTGAAATTTGATAAAAATTGCATCTTAAATTGATCTGAAAGATCTACATTCCCACACAAACACCTAAATATTAAATGCTTAGTGCTGAAATAAATTTAACCAAGATCATTATCAATTTAAGCTCTTCGTTCTGCTTTGCTTCCATCTCTGTGCCACAAACTTCTCATGCCATCCCTAACAAGATAAGGCCCTGGGCGACCGAGACCATCAAGAAGTAGTCTTGAGACCAAGACCGGTCTCAGGTACTACAACACTATTCCATGGCAACCAGCCTCCTTGGCTGTTTTCTGTCCAATAATACATAACTTCTGCAGATGTTCTTCTCTTGGAAAAGATATGCCATTTTTTTATTAGGTTGATCCTCACTCTTCCAGGTTTTTCCAGGTCGTTGTACTGGTCATCATAGACATAATATAAGGATAGACCCTCATGGACCGCTCTCGCCTATTGTCGCTGACGAGATTTAGGGCGGCCATCTTGGAGCGGTCCTCCTCTCCACTCAGCGTTATGTGTTTAGCAGCACAATGACGTATCAGCGGATTTAATCGATCATAACACACTTTTTTGTTACTGGAAACCATATTCAATCATCTATCAAAGCTACATTTATAAACAATTGTATTTTTAAGTATGTTTTTAATACATAGTTCATCATATTTAAATATGCTTAGTGGCTATAACAATAGAA
>NW_006800581.1:150798-163923 GCF_000485575.1 Poecilia formosa | reverse complement strand
GTACTGGTCATTCCCTGTGACTGCAGCCAGCTCCTGATGTGTTTCTGTGTTCCAGGTCAGGTGATCAGCGTGGAGAATGGGATTCGCTGTGAGAACCTGCCCATCATTACGCCTACTGGAGACGTTGTGGTATCCAGCCTCAACATTCAGGTTCGTCTCACTGATTGCGGTCCATTGGCTGTGAAGGTGGTTCTGTTTAGGTTCGGTTACATCACCATGATAACCAGAATGTCCTGGTGGCCCAGTGGATCCAGAACTTCAGTTTTGCAGCCGTTCTTCAGGCTGATTTATGGTGTTTATGAATGAAATTCTGATCTGTAGACTCGATACGTGGTTCTGGGTGTAACTCCCAGCAGATTAGCGGGTTCTGGTCAGATCAGCCCGTCTGGAACCATCAGCCGTGTTAAGACTCCTGGTTTTTTGCTCAATCTGATGGTTTTCTCCTCGCCTGCCTGATGAGCTGCCCTGTGATTGGCTGATTGACTGTGTTAGCAGGCAGCTGTGCCTAATAAACTGGCCGGTCGGACATGTTTGGTTTCTTTGGGTTTTTCTGAACGACCTCATCCGGCCCTCAGTGGCAGTTCCGCCTGGTGACCAGCAGAGGGAGCACTAACTCCAGATACACCGACCAAAATGTTGGGTTTAAGTTCCGAAAAGGAAAAGTCTTTTCATACAGATTCATTACACAAAGAGCAAAATATTTAAAAAAATTTATGTGGGTTTTTTTGTTTGTTTTTTTTTACAAACGTCCAAACTTGCATTTTTCCCTGTTAATGATTAAAGTGTTTTTTTATATTAATATGTTTTTTTAAAGTATATTTTATTTCTGCTGTTTTGTGTATTTATTTTTGGTTATTTAAAATATTTTCCAGAGTTAAATCTTAGAAATTAAAGTTTATTGATCTTTTCTGTATTATTTTTGCTTTTATGGTTATTGGAGCTGAAAATGTTCTTTAAAAACATTATTATTGTTTAGCATCATAATTTCTGGGGCAGTTTATGGTCAGAACCAGCTGATGACGACCCCATCAGAACCCTGACCGGTTCTGGATCTGGGCTTCTGCTAGTCGCCTTGGACTGGGCCAGAACTTCTGCAGGACCAGATCAGGTCCGGCGTGAAGGATCCCATTGTGTTCTGGGGAGGTCAAAGGTCGACCCGGAGAAAACTGATGGAAACAGAACTGTCTTTGTGTTCTGATGGGTCCAGATGAGTCACTGAGATTCTGCTCTTCTACTGAGCTGAGAAAATCCTGGGAGCCTTCCAGCTCTTGGTTCTGGTCTTGGTTCTGGTCACAGGACGTGTTTCTGTGTTGCAGGTGGAGGACGGGATGAATGTTCTGATTACGGGTCCAAATGGCTGCGGGAAGAGTTCGCTGTTCAGGATCCTTAGTGGGCTCTGGCCCGTTTACGGAGGAGCTCTGTACCGACCAGAACCGCACAACATGTTCTACATCCCCCAGAGGTAAACACCCTGGTTCCCACTGTGGTTCTGGCTGGTTCTGGTTCTGACTGGTTCTGTTTCTGAGCAGGCCTTACATGTCAGAGGGAACCCTCAGAGACCAGGTCATCTATCCGGACTCGGTGGACGACTTGGTCCGGAAGGGACTGACGGATTCGGACCTGGAGGAGATCCTCCGGACCGTCCACTTGCTCTACATCCTGGACAGGGAGGGCGGTCAGTGAGCTGCAGCCACAGTACTACAGGAGTACTGGAGTAGTTCTACGGCGGTACCACAGTAACCCTGTGTGTGTTTCAGGCTGGGAGTCTGTCAGCGACTGGAAAGATGTTCTTTCTGGAGGAGAGAAGCAGAGGATGGGGATGGCCCGCATGTTCTACCACCGGTACCTTCACTGCTTCTTCACTGATAGTTCAGGTCCAACCGGTTCAGGCGTTGGGGGTCATGGTGCCTCCCTGTGACATCATAGAGAGCTGTGATTGGTGGGTGTGGTGATTCTCTTCAGCTGATTGGCCGTCTACCCCGCAGGCCGCGGTACGCCCTCCTGGATGAATGCACCAGCGCCGTCAGCATCGACGTGGAGGGAAAGATCTTCCAGGCTGCAAAGGATGCTGGGATAGCGCTGCTGTCCATCACCCACCGGCCCTCCCTCTGGTCAGAAACACATGTTGCTGTGTTTGTGAGGACCAGAGGCTGACCTTGGCTGACCTTCCCCTGTCCCACAGGAAGTACCACTCCCACCTGCTGCAGTTCGACGGAGAGGGAGGCTNTTATTGATCTTTTCTGTATTATTTTTGCTTTTATGGTTATTGGAGCTGAAAATGTTCTTTAAAAACATTATTATTGTTTAGCATCATAATTTCTGGGGCAGTTTATGGTCAGAACCAGCTGATGACGACCCCATCAGAACCCTGACCGGTTCTGGATCTGGGCTTCTGCTAGTCGCCTTGGACTGGGCCAGAACTTCTGCAGGACCAGATCAGGTCTGGCGTGAAGGATACCATTGTGTTCTGGGGAGGTCAAAGGTCGACCCGGAGAAAACTGATGGAAACAGAACTGTCTTTGTGTTCTGATGGGTCCAGATGAGTCACTGAGATTCTGCTCTTCTACTGAGCTGAGAAAATCCTGGGAGCCTTCCAGCTCTTGGTTCTGGTCTTGGTTCTGGTCACAGGACGTGTTTCTGTGTTGCAGGTGGAGGATGGGATGAATGTTCTGATCACGGGTCCAAATGGCTGCGGGAAGAGTTCGCTGTTCAGGATCCTTAGTGGGCTCTGGCCCGTTTACGGAGGAGCTCTGTACCGACCAGAACCGCACAACATGTTCTACATCCCCCAGAGGTAAACACCCTGGTTCCCACTGTGGTTCTGGCTGGTTCTGGTTCTGACTGGTTCTGTTTCTGAGCAGGCCTTACATGTCAGAGGGAACCCTCAGAGACCAGGTCATCTATCCGGACTCGGTGGACGACTTGGTCCGGAAGGGACTGACGGATTCGGACCTGGAGGAGATCCTCCGGACCGTCCACCTGCTCTACATCCTGGACAGGGAGGGCGGTCAGTGAGCTGCAGCCACAGTACTACAGGAGTACTGGAGTAGTTCTACGGCGGTACCACAGTAACTCTGTGTGTGTTTCAGGCTGGGAGTCTGTCAGCGACTGGAAAGATGTTCTTTCTGGAGGAGAGAAGCAGAGGATGGGGATGGCCCGCATGTTCTACCACCGGTACCTTCACTGCTTCTTCACTGATAGTTCAGGTCCAACCGGTTCAGGCGTTGGGGGTCATGGTGCCTCCCTGTGACATCATAGAGAGCTGTGATTGGTGGGTGTGGTGATTCTCTTCAGCTGATTGGCCGTCTACCCCGCAGGCCGCGGTACGCCCTCCTGGATGAATGCACCAGCGCCGTCAGCATCGACGTGGAGGGAAAGATCTTCCAGGCTGCAAAGGATGCTGGGATAGCGCTGCTGTCCATCACCCACCGGCCCTCCCTCTGGTCAGAAACACATGTTGCTGTGTTTGTGAGGACCAGAGGCTGACCTTGACTGACCTTCCCCTGTCCCACAGGAAGTACCACTCCCACCTGCTGCAGTTCGACGGAGAGGGAGGCTGGAAGTTTGAGCCGTTGGACGCCTCCGCACGCCTGTCCATGCAGGTGAGTCTGCCTGGCGGACCCGTTCTGCTGCCGCTTCTGGTCCAGACCCGGTCCAGAACCCGGCCGGGTGACGTTCCGGTTCTGGTTCTGTCGCAGGAGGAGAAGCAGCGCCTGGAGAACCAGCTGTCTGGGATTCCCAGGATGCAGCAGCGGCTGTCCGAGCTGCGGCTGCTGCTGGGGGAGCTGGAGGACGAGGACACGGCGGAGGGCCGGGTCGCAGCGGCGCCGCTCTGCTAGAGGGAGCGCGCACGTGACCGCGCACGTGTGTTCTGGGGAGGCACCTGAGCATCCACGTAATTTAAATTTTTAACCAGTTCCTGTTTGCTGTCTGAGGCTCCGCCCCTTCCTGCCCGTTGTTCCGGGTCAGAGGTCACCTGCCCTGGACAGCAGACACACCTGTGGTGTGAGGAACCTGGTTGTGGTCCCACATTTCAAAGCTTTTAGTAACGGATTGTTATTAATTATTACATGTTGATGTCATCCATGATGCTGCAGTCGCTGCTTCAGCTGCCGAGCCTCACCTGTCAGGGGGCAGAGTTTCACCTGCAAACGACCCGGTTAAACCAGAACCAGTACACTGATGGATCAGCAGTCAGAATCGGTCTGCTTCTGTTCCCTACCTGTGATTGGCCACCTGCAGATGACTCCGCCCCCTCTCAGGTGAGCTCCAATCAGACAGGAAGCTGCTGCTGGTCACAGCTGTTACTCCCAGGACCGTGCGTCCCTGGGGGCGTGCACGTATCCCTGGGAGCGTGCACGTCCCTGGGAGCGTGCACGTCCCTGGGGGCGTGCAGGTGTCCTGTACCTGGCCGAAGCGGTTTATCTGATGCATCCAACTCAGAGGTCAGAGGTCATGTGACAGCTGTCGATTGTAATGAGCCATTTTGACTGTAACTGTGTGAACCAATCAGAGCTGAGCTGCTCAGCAACCAATCAGAGCTGAGCTGCTCAGCAACCAATCAGAGCTGAAGATGATGATGAAGAGGCCTTATTTCACAGTAAATAAAATGTTTTCTTCTGACACTGCCGTTTGTCTGGTTTTTCAAAATAAAAGCGGTCTGACCAGAAGGTGAGGCTCCGCCCACTTCTGTTCTCATCCAGAACCACATCAGAACCAGATCAGGTGTTCCTGGCTCCAGAATCCATTTGATTTGGTAAGTTAACGGCTGTTTCAGCCTCTGGTCCAGTTCTGGAGAGTTCTGGATTGATCTGGAAGGTTTGGAGGAACCGAGGAATCTGTTTTATGTTCTACCAAACCATTTAAGGTTCTGGCCATTGAACCATGAACAGAACCGAGTTGAAGAATTCCTGGGAAGTGTTCGGTTCCTCCCAAACAAAAAAATCTTCTCCAGAACCAGAACTGCTAGAACTCCAGAACCCGTCCCTGTGCTCTGACTTGGTTTGTTTTTTAAACTGAAATAATCTGGAATTAAATATTCCAATAATTTAATCTGTTTGGTTTCTGAGGATCTTTGGCTCTGCCCACTTTCGGACGGATCCGGTTCCCCTCTGTCTTCCTTCCTCTCTCTGGACCGGTTCTGTCTGACCCGGTTTGAATCCACCAGAATCAGTCCAACTCAGAATTGGGATCTGGATAATCACAACCAGAGGCGAATGTGGTACCAGAACAGAACCAGTCCTGAGCCCAGAACACAGCTGGGACAGATCCATCAGAATCAGAACCTCTGGCTCAGTTCTGCTGCTAAAGCTTCAAATTGCTGGTTCTGTTTCCAATAAGGTCAAAGGTCATTGGTTCTGATCATCAACATTGACCCAGTTTTCTACCTAGTACCAGAACTTCAGTCTGGACTTCCAGAACTCTGGAGGTTCAGGTTGAACAGAACCTCGAGAGTTCTGGAGTCTTTCCATCAGAACCAGCAAATTCCCACAAGTCAGAGTCACGTGGTCAGAACGTTTGATGACGTCAGCTCAGGTATGTTTTCACCTGGATGCTGAACTCTGTGATGGAGATGTTGATGCTGATGGATGAGGTTCTGGAGAGAAAGTTTTGACCCGGTTCTAATCTGGTTCTCATCCTGATCTGGTCCTGATTCTGGACCTGGTGCTACCTCAGACCCGACATGATTCCAGAACCTCCCTGTGGGTCCGGGCCGGACCGATACCTGCTGCTCCATGAGGCGGGGTGTAAGCGGGTCGCCCGGCCGGCGCCGCCCGGTCTCCGCTCAGCGGGGCGGGGTCTCAGCCAGACCTGTTGTTCGGATCTCGGAGCTCCTGGTCCCGCCTGGGTTCTGCTCGGTTCTCTCTGGCTCGCCGCAACTTTTCTCTGGCTTTTGGGACTCAGCAGGATCCGAAACAGACCTCTTGGTCCAGGTGAGTAAGATTCGGTTCTGCTGGATCCAAGTTGTCTCGAGCTGCATGAAGGAGCGCGCGAGCCAGGCGTGTCTGACGGAAGCGCGCCAGACTCACTTCAGAAATCTGATACTTTTCCGTTTTTCTGCTTTTCTCCATTAATGTTGTTGATAAAAGGACCGGTTCTGAAAGGAGCCGGTTCTAGAGGGGGTGTTCTGTGATTCGGCTCTGAAATATCCCTCTGGTACCATTTTCCGGTTCCGTCCCTGCTGGTTTTAGTGTGCCTGCCTGCTGAATTCAGCTGAGAGCAGCGAGTTTTAAAGTGAATGGGTTTTGAACAGAGTCCGGTCTTTGAACTGAGGGGTGAAGAACCAGAACCTGCGGTTCGGTTTGGTTCGGAGTTTTGATGTCAGCCTGTCTTCTCTCAGCGGGGTTCTGTTGGAAGATGCCGACCAGTTCCGGTTCGGCTCAGCTGGGTTCTTCTCGGTTCAGCCTGCAGTGGAATAACTTACATTCCAACACAGGCACAGACACGCGCACACACGCACGGACAAACAGAGATACCCACGAACACGCGCACATGTGCACGAACGCTCTTGCATGAACGCGCAGTCAGCTGAACAGAGGCTGTGTACTGATCTGGACTCGGTTCCGAGTCACCTGCTGATGTTTCATAAAACAACTTTACATCACGTGACCCTGTGACTGTAAACACACACACACACACACACACACATAAACTGCTGTCTTCCTCTGTAGCCTCAGGGGCCCCTCTGTCACCATCGGTTCGGTCCAAACTGTCCTAGTTGCTGCGGTTCTGATCCGGAACCTACTGGAGAGTTCTGGTTACTCACAAAGAACCACATCAGAACAGAACTTTGAAAACGCGAGCTATTCAGAACCACTTCGACCAAATAGAGTTCTGATGAATCTACCGGTAATTATTTCTAATGGAATTACAGAGCCGAATTTAGATCCAGTTAAATAAACCCAGTAGAATCAGAGTAACTAACCTGCTCTGATCAGTTTCTCTGATTCTAATTAGTTACTCTGCTAACGAACCAACCTGGTTAGTTACCACTCTGGCTTAGTAATGCATTCATTTTTTCATTAACTAGCTCTGTAAGATGGTTAACCAGTTAATTTACTAACATAGCAACTTCTAGCACTGTAAAAACAGTTAACCTAGCTCAGTTACTAAGAAACAAAGGAGCTGAGTTAATTATTCCACAGGTAGAAGCCACAGAGAACAGAAACATTAAAAATGATCCAAATTTTGAAGAAATCTAAAATATTTAAAATGATCTTGAGGAAAATAACATTTGGATGGTTCTGGTTCGATCCGTTCCAGGAGAGGAACCTGGATCCACAGCTGAGGTCCAGCAGCCTGGACAGAACAATCCGGTCCAGTTTTCTACCCGGTCTGGACCTTACTGGTCCGAGAAGTTAAAGTCAGAACTTTCAGTCTGTTTCCCTCCTGATGGTCCAGTCGACCCGGTTCTACTGGAACCAGAACTCCATCATCTGCTCCACCTCCAGCTGCTGTGGTTCTCTCTTTCTCTGCTCTGAGTCAAACCAACCTGTTCCCCTCCTGGCCTGTGGGGGCGCTGCACCAAGAACCACTGAAGACACCGAGAGCAACTTCCTTCTTCACCAAATGGAAACAAGATGGAAGATTTTAGCGGTTGGAGGATTTCTCTTTAGACTAAAGACCAGGACCCATTTCTGCTGCTATCGCTAGGCTAACTCCTTAGCTTTTGTTGTATTTACCCAGAAGGCCCTGCGCTATAGTCCACTTCCTGCTTTTGGAGCGGTCTGTGGTCTGCTTGGTGTTCACATGCAAACAGAACCAGAGTTCACTTCAACCGAACCCAGACTGAGGTTTGGAGGACCGGAGTTAGCTTAGCATTCATACCAACTGAACCAGACTTTCCAAGCATGAACTGGAGTCAGATTGAAGTGGACTGAACAGATCTGGAGGGAACGATGAACCCTAAGATGAAGAGACGCTGCAGATTATGGGATGGCGATGCTGCTGCTGAATGTTGCCATGGCGATATGTTTATAATGTGATTATCAGGCAGCTAGGCCTGAAATCTGGGCTGATGGCTGAACTTAAACACCCAATATCAGAACATGTTTACATGACTAAGCCACGCCCACTCTGACCAAGCAGGCAGCTGATTGGCTGTTGTGAGCTGGGGGTAAAGGTGAGGACCAGCAGCCTGGGAGATGAGGTGCAGGGCAGCAAAAAGAGAAACTGCTGAGGTCAGGAAGAGGGTCACGTGACCTGTCTGAAGCTGTGACATCATCATCATCATCATCATCAGAGAGATGAAGATTAAACTGAACCTAATCTGAAGGATTTAGTCTGGGTCCAGATTCAAATTCAGATTACTGTTTGTGTCTAATCACCTCTAATCCACACACACACACACACACACACACACACACCCACACACACACACACACACACACACCTTCTACCCTACTGGACTCAAACCACTAACACCAGTCTGAGCTTGGCAATCGGGTCAGAACCAGACTGGATGGACAAATGGTTCTGAAGGTTCTGATGGTTATTTGAGTTCAGAGTGATGAAGAGTTCATGTCTTTATGATGCAACATGATCTGAGCTAGACCCAGAGGTCCCAGTCCGGGTCAGCTGGAGGATCGGAGCTGCAGTCTCTGTGTGTGTGTGTGTGTGTGTGTGTGCGCGCGCGTTTGTTTGTAATACCTGGTGGGGATGATTTTCCTGACATATACTACGTTGTGGGGACCAATTGCTCCGGTCCCCTCAAGGGGAAACCCTGTTTTTGGGTCAGGGGTCAGAGTTAGGGCTAAGGTATGAATTGAGTTTTGGTTGGTTAGGGTTAGGAAAAGGGTAAAGGTCAGGTTTAGGCTGTAGAAATGAATGGAAGTCAATGGAAAGTCCCCACAAAGATAGCCACGCAAACGTTTGTGCGTGTGTGTGTGTGTGTGTGTGTGTGTGTGTGTGTGTACGCACGCCTCATCTCTTCCTGCAGATGAAAGAGTTGCTAGTTTGATTCCTCAGGGACTCTCAGCCTGAAGCTGCAGATCTGAGCAGAAGACTGACTCTCAGGAGTGTGTGTGTGAGTGTGTGAGTGTGTGTGGGTGAACGAAGGAGCCTGAACTGATGTGCTCAGGTGTGTCTTGTTGTTCTTCCGGAGAGATGGGAAGCACTGAGGGAGCTCTTGTTAAGGCAGGTGGAGATGTTGTTGTTGTGGTGAACTGAAAATATTAATCGATTATTGAAATAATCAGTAACTAATTCAGTGATTGATTAACTGGAGAATACAGATGTTAAAAATGTGATTTGTGGAAAGAACAACATGAAATAATGGAACCAAACTTGAACAAAAAATTTTAACCTTTTTGGTTTTAGGTTAAAAAAAGTTTCTTTGTTTACCTGGTTCACATCCTGGAAATAAATCTGCTATTAATCACCTTTTCCATCCAGTTATTGATCAGTTAATCCAGAAAAATAGTATGTCTTGTAGGTAGAGACGCATCATAGTGAATGATAAAACATTCACTATTGGAATCCTGTAATTGTATTTTAGTCAATGAAATATTTCGTTTTTCTTTAAAAAGGAATTCAATAGTTTATTTGGATCTTTAATGTATTTCTAAGTTTTTATCTGATTGTCAGAATAACTAAAGAGTAAAATAAACGCTAGCTGCAGTACTGGTGTGAAGCAGGAGGTTCTGTAGTGTTGGTATTGTTTGTGGATCGGGCCTTTGGACCCGCTCGGTTCTGGTTGGTTCCACTGGTTCATCAGTGAAGGAAGTGAGATGGAACCGTCCTTCTCCAGTGTTTGATTCACGTCTAGAGCCATCAGAACTGCAACAGAACCTCTGCAGAGAGCAACAGAAACAGAACAGAACCAAAGCAGAACCTCTGTTTGAAGAGAACCAGAACCTGTGTGATGAAGATTGTGGGTGGTCCTCTGGAGGTCTGGAAATCCTCCATAATCCAGATTAATCCTCTCAATGCGTTTGGTGTTTAAAACCATCTGAAGTCAGAGGAACAAGCTGTCAGTGGGAACCTCGTCCTGTCAGAACCACTGAATCGGACCTTCCAGAACAATTAGAGTCCGGAGGGATCAGGGACGCCTCATCCTGCTGATCCAGACAGGTTTGGACTTCCTCATAGTAAAGACTTCCAGTCCAGCACTGAAGTAACAAATGCAGGATGTTTATGATGTCAGAGAAGGAAATCTTAGAAACGTGT
Source organism: Poecilia formosa (assembly GCF_000485575.1). Lineage (NCBI taxonomy): Eukaryota > Metazoa > Chordata > Actinopteri > Cyprinodontiformes > Poeciliidae > Poecilia > Poecilia formosa. The sequence continues at coordinate 153,756 of NW_006800581.1, read as the reverse complement.
TTATTATGGTCAAAAATAATACAGAGGTTTTTCACTTTATCACTGGAGGCCAATTTAATCCCATCCAGAGTGACTGATTAACAGGTTCTGGTCCAAAAACAACAACTTCTGTTTGGCCAGAATTTAAAACAACATTTAAAGTAATCCAGGTTTTAATGTCATCATGCCTGTAATCTAGAGAGACAACGGAGTATCAAAAACTTAACAGTGAACATTTATCCCATGCTGTCTGATTGGTAGCACACGCTCAGATGGAGAGCCGCTGTTCTGTCAGATAGCCATACACTGTCAGGATAGCATACATGCAGTTAGTACGCATGCCCGCGCATGCGCATTAAGAAGTCCGACCGTCAGTGGAGTTGTCAGTTCAGCATACGCAACAAGTTATGACGAAAATAAGTCATTAAATTGTTTATAATATAATATAATATAATATAATATAATATGATATGATAACTAGATAGATATACATGCGTTGTCGTGGTTTCTACAGCTAACTCAGCAGCGCTTCGCTTTCACAGACGGTGGGGACAACGTCTAACTTTTTTCGTCACTTAGAAAAGTAGCTCAAAGAAGGTAAGCTACGTTGACATGATGCTAGCAAAGTTAGCTGTACAGAGACACATAAGCATTGTGATGGAAAAAAGTCACTCACTGCGCTGAATTATTGTGCGGAGGTGTAGACTGACTTGTCGTATATATGGGACAACGCTGTGTCCAAAAGTCTGCAATATAGTGATGTGACATTCAGGTACAGTACGATTAATCTGCTCGTCTCTTTACTTATTAGATAGGACTGGAGTGTCGCTGAGAGCCGTTGTTCTATGAGATAGCCATACGCTGTCAGGACAGCATACATGCAGTTAGTAAACATGCCCGCGCATGAGCATTAAGAAGTCCGACCGTCAGTGGAGTTGTCAGTTCAGCAGAGGCAACAAATTATGACGAAAATAAGTCATTAAATTGTTTATAATATCATATAATATGATAACTAGATAGATGTAGATGCGTTATCGTGGTTTCAAAGTGTATTTAAAGCAGGTCTGGCTGCGGCTGCAGTCAACTACAACACACCGTGTAAAACTCATTAACTTACTTATTTAACCGCTAAGTCAGGATGCCATACAGCTGTTCATAACAAAGTGTATGATGATCTATGTCATGATTCTATGTTGCTGATTAAATAAAATCATATGGAAATGACAGCGTATGCATGTCTGAGCTAAGCGTACGACTATCTGACAAAGTATGCTGATCTGACAGAACACCGGAAGGGGATTTCTCCGGTTCAAAACAAAGCAAAGTTGATCACAATGAGTAGCTACTCAGTGTAGCCCTAGCTACCTGGAGCTGCAGACCTCATGTTATACTACGAGCCAGAAGAAAGCTTTCAAAAGCCTGAAGAATCAATCATTTAGTTTCAAGTTGGGTCAAGCATTTCGGATCAAAAGCAGCATTAAATGGCTGTCAACTTGTTTCTGCCGGGTGAGTAGCGAGTTGTGCTATTTTAAGTAATTAGTCTATGTTAACGATGCTATGGCTAACATCGAACTAACACATGCTATTTTATGAGCTTGAATCTCCCGGTAAATCATTTATTTAGCTTCTGTAAACCCAAAGTGATGCTGGAGTTGTACGTTAATGTTGAGTCGCTGTAGGATTCAGGTCCAATGTAGGTCAACGATTAGCAGCGATCTACAGAAACCNAAAAGTCTGCAATATAGTGATGTGACATTCAGGAACAGTACGATTAATCTGCTCGTCTCTTTACTTATTAGATAGGACTGGAGTGTCGCTGAGAGCCGTTGTTGTATCAGATTGCCATACGCTGTCAGAATAGCATACATGCAGTGAGTACCATGCCCGCGCATGAGCATTAAGAAGTCCGACCATCAGTGGAGTTGTCAGTTCAGCAGAAGCAACAAATTATGAAGAAAATAAGTCATTAAATTGTTTATAATATCATATAATATGATAACTAGATAGATATACATGCGTTATCGTGGTTTCGAAGTGTATTTAAAGCAGGTCTGGCTGTGGCTGCAGTCAACTACAACACACGCCCATGTAAAACTCATTAACTTACTTATTTAACCGCTAAGTTAGGATGCCATACAGTTGTTCATAACAAAGTGTATGATGATCTACGTCATGATTCTATGTTGCTGATTAAATAAAATCATATGGAAATGACATCATATGGAAATAATCATATGGGTTATTTAATCCATATGATTAAATAAAATCATATGGAAAAGACAGCGTATACATGTCTGAGCTAAGCGTATGACTATCTGACAAAGTATGCTGATCTGAGAGAACACCGGAAGGGGATTTCTCCGGTTCAAAACAAAGCAAAGTTGGTCACAATGAGTAGCCCTAGTTACCTGGAGCTGCAGACCTCATGTTATACTACGAGCCAGAAGAAAGCTTTCAAAAGCCTGGAGAATACAATCATTTAGTTTCAAGTTGGGTCAAGCATTTCGGATCAAAAGCAGCATTAAACTTGTTTCTGCCGGGTGAGTAACGAGTTGTGCTATTTTAAGTAATTAGTCTATGTTAACGATGGCTAACATCGAACTAACCCATGCTATTTTATGAGCTTGAATCTCCCGGTAAATCACTTATTTAGCTTCTGTAAACCCAAACTGATGCTGGAGTTGTACGTTAATGTTGAGTCGCTGTAGGATTCAGGTCCAATGTAGGTCAACGATTAGCAGCGATCTACAGAAACCTCGAGTTCGTGTCTGGACACGAAGTATTGCTGGGTAGGTTATAATTTATTTATTTAGCTTTTTATGTTTTATTATTATTTTTTAAGCATGCAAGTCCTACTGAATAAACATTTTCTGTCCGTGACTCGGCCCTGAGCTAGCTGCTAACAACATTAGCGCTCTGAGGACAACCAGGCTACCGAATAAAAATATCTTACCTTACATATGACTGTTTGTCTTTCTA
>NW_006800581.1:134120-146090 GCF_000485575.1 Poecilia formosa | reverse complement strand
TTTGTTAATGCGGTGAAGCTCATGTCTGACTCGGTCTTCCTGGGAAATTGGTAAAAACCAAATGAGTCCAAATGTTATCCTTAAACCAAGGAAAGGCGGTTGAATCTCTTTCAGTTTTGTAGATGTTGCGATTGTTTCTGCTTATGTCTCAGTCCCGTCTCCATGGCGATGCCAGAACATCTTACATCTTTACAAGATGGCAACCGACAGCCAGCAGATTTGTTTTATATTTTTAAATTTAATTCTGAATCGCACTAAATGAGAATCATGATTCTTGTGTGAAACGATGTTGTGGCGCCCCCTGCTGGCCGGACTTGGACCCAGACCTGGAGTCTCGTCCAGGTCTGGGCAGTGATATGGTCTGGTCAGGTGAAAGGTCAAGCTCTGGATCCACTAGATCCCTCAGGCGATTATCAGGAACTGAAGAAGTTCTGAAGAACCATTTGCATCAAAACGTTTCAGGCTCCGGAACCGTTCCCATGGTAACATGGACAGAGCCATGTTGGATCCGGGGACCATGGATCGGTCAGTTCAGAACACATTGCCATGGCAACCTCAACAGACAGTAACCACCTCATCTCGTGTGTTTCTGTAGATTATGGGATGTTACATAAACGGACCAGTTACAGAACCGGGCTGGATCCTCTGGGTCCGGTTGTTTCTTCAGAAGCATGTGACAAACTCGGCAAGGTCAGTCCGGTGATGAAGAGCAGCTCTCTGATGATTAGGCTCCCCCCACATTTGGGCCCAGTGAGAATCGACCCAGGTTGACCTCCCAGCTTTGTTAACTGATGAGGGGACGAGGGTGGGGGCATTAAGGGTCTCTGAGCTGCTGTTTGGAGTCAGTTAACACCCCTCCACACACGCGCACACACACACACACACACACGCACACACACACACACACAGAGCTCCTGCTGCTCTAAATGCTGTACTGTCCCTTTAAATGACGGCTTGGTGCAGATTACAGGCAAGGGAATAATGTAGCTGCATCAGGCTGATCATCACCCTGCACTCCTCAGTGTGTGTGTGTGTCAGTGTGTGTGTTTAATTGGTATGTTTGCAGTGCAGCTGTCTCCATTCAGCAACTTCAGTTTCACCAAGCTTAGAAACACTCAGATTCCTCAGGAACCCGGTGTCAAGCGGTCTGATGGGTCGGTACCATTCTGACAAGTCGGTACCAGTACAATCAGAGAAACCAGGCCAATGTTTACCTCCATTGTGTTAGTTTGATTGTGTGATGGAGATGCAGTGGAGGATCTTGTCAAGTGATGTCTGCGGTTCTGGTTGGGTCCAGATTGACCTGCCTGGGCTCATCTGGGACAGAGATCCGTTTAAATTCAGAACCAGAAGAGTCCAAATATGTTCAGGTTGTCGTGGTAACAATCAATACAGATTATAGATAGGTGAGGCGATGCCTGCAGGTGTGAACTTTATCCGAGACCAGACAGGATGTGTTTCCATCAATCCATTTTCTTCCGCTTCATCCGGGTTCGGGTCGTGGGGTCAGCAGCCTAAGTAAGGAGGCCCAGACTTCCCTCTCTCCAGCTACTTCTTCCAACTCCTCAGGGGGAATCCCAAGGCGTTCCCCGCTTGTATCCATGACCTCGTTCTTTCAGCCATGACCCAAAGCTCATGACCATAGATGAGGGTGGGAACGTAGATCCACCGGTAAATCGAGAGCTTTGCTTTTTGACTCAGCTCTCTCTTCAGCACGACGGACCGGTACAGCGCCCGCTTCACGGCAGACGCTGCGCCAATCCGCCTGTCGATCTCCCGCTCCCTTCTTCCCTCATTCATGAACAAGATCCTGAGATACTTAAACTCCTCCACTTGAGGCAGGACGACCCCCCTGACCCGGAGAAGGCACTCTACCCTTTTCCGGCTCAAGACCATGGCCTCGGATTTGGAGGCACTAAGCCTCATCCCGGCTGCTTCACACTCAGCCGTGAACCGCTCCACAGCGAGAGCTGCAGATCACGACCTGATGAAGCCAATAGGACCACATCATCCGCAAAAAGCAGAGATGCGATCCTAAGGCCACCAAAACGGATCCCCTCAACACCTCGGCTGGTCTAGAGATTCTGTCCATGAAAGTAATGAACAGAATTGGTGACAAAGGGCAGCCTTGGCGGAGTCCAACTCCCACCAGAAACAAACCAAACTCACTGCCGGCAATGCGGACCAGACTCGGACACTGTTCATATAGGGGACCTGACAGCCCGTATCAAAGGGCCCGGTACCCCATAATACCAGAGAGCCCCCCAAAAGGCCCCCCGAGGGACACGGTCGAACGCCTTCTCCAAGGCGTTCGACACAAAACACATGTAAACCTGTTGGGCGAACTCCCAGAACCCTCCAAGACCCTGCTGAGGGTGTAGAGCTGGTCCAGTGTTCCAGAACTAGAACCACACTGCTCTTCCTGAATCAGAGGTTCAACTATCCGACGGACCCTCCTCTCCAGGACCCCTGAATAGACCTTACCAGGGAGGCTTAAGAGTGTGACCCCTGTAATTGGAGCACACCCTCTGGTCCCCCTTTTTGAACAGGGGGACCACCACCCCAGTCTGCCTCCAATGTCCTTGCAATATTGCAGAGTTGTGTGTAACCCAACACAATCCTACAACATCCAGAGCCTTAAGGAACTCCGGGCGGATCTCATCCACCCCCGGGGCCCTGCCACCGAGGAGCTTTTTGACCACCTCGGCGACCTCGTTCTCAAAGATTGGAGAGCCCAACCCAGAGTCCCCAGGCTCAGCTTCCTCAATGGAAGGCATGTTGGTGGGATTGAGGAGGTCTTCGAATTCGAAGTATTCTGCCCACCGGCCCACAACGTCCCGAGTCGAAGTCAGCAGGAAACTATCCCCACTATAAACAGTGTTGGGGCGGCACTGCTTCCCCCTCCTGAGACGCAGGATGGTGGACCAGAATCACCTCGAAACCATGTGGAAGTCTTTCTCCATGTCCTCTCCAAACTCCTCCCATGCCTGAGTTTTTGCCTCAGCGACCACCCGAGCTGCATGTCGCTTCGCCTGCTGGTACCAATCACCTGCTTCTGGCGTCCCACAGGCCAAAAAGGCACCGACAACCTTGAGGCCGCAGCTCCGATAAGCTGCCTCAACATTGGAGACACGGAACATGGTCCACTCAGACTCAATGTCCCCCACCTCCCCCGAAACGTGTTTGAAGTTTTGCCAGAGATGGCACCGGGGTAAACCCCAACATACAGGCGCCAAGATGGGGGGGCAACAAGTTTGCCCACTCCTGCCCGGTGCCTCTCACCTTGGGCAACTTCAGAGTGGAAGTACGTCCAGCCCCTCTCAAGGAGACTAGAGACTGGTTCCAGAATCAGAGCCATGAGCCAGAACCTCTCAACCTCACACACCGGCTCCTTCCCCACCAAAGAGACGACATTCCACGTCCCAAGATCCAGCTTCTGCAATCGAGGATCGGACCGCCAGGGTCCCCTCCCTTGGCCACTGCCCATCCCACACTACACCCAACCTCTTTAGCCCCTCCCACTGGTAGTGGGCCCATGGGAGGGGGGACTCATGTCTCCTCATCTTGGGTGACCCTATCAGGGTCATGGAGCCCCGACAGCATAGCTCCTACTATCATTGGGACACTGAAACCCCTCCACCACAATAAGGTGGCAGCCCATGGAGTGTGTTGACATGTATGTGTGTTACTGTGTGTGTGTGTGTTACTGTGTGTGAGCGCTCTGTAATGCAGATTCCAGCTGTGTATTGTCTGTTTGCAGCATCAGATTAACTGCAGAGATTAGTGAATGAAGGAAGGCAGCCTAATCTGTCCTGAGTGTGTGTTATAGGGTGTGTGTGTGTGTGTGTGTGTGTGTGTGTGTGAGAGCAGCTTTAATGGGCATTAAATCACTGGGTGGCCTATTTATCAGCATCAGTTTCTGCAGAAGAAATAAAATCAGTTCTGCAGCGATCTGATCAGAACCTGCAGGGTTCTGGTTCTGTCTCTGACGGTCAGTCCATTCTGCTGCAGAGTCCAGTCAATGTTCTGACCCAGTTTGACCCAGTTCAGCTTCCTGCTGTTAACATGAAAGGTTCTGTCGCCTGCTGATGCAACACTGAGAAATCTGGAGCTTCCCACCGGACCAGTGTGGACCGGGCAGGGCCGGGCCGTGTCGCTCTGCTGCACACACCTCACCTGGTTCTGTTTGTGGTTATGTTGGCCCATCAGTCCAGCTTAACTGGGTCGGTTCAGAGATGGTCTGTAGAACCGTCAGGACCGGGATCTTTGGATCCGCTGGTTCTGATGAACTTCCTGTCATAGACATAATATAAGATATAACTTTATATCTTATATTATGTCTTTGCTTCCTGCTGCTCTGACATCACACTGATGTTACAGAGAAACGAACCAGAACCCATCAGAACCAGAACCAACCTGCAGCAGCTGCAGCCTTATTAGAGCAGCCTCTTGGTTGTCATAGTGATTGATGAGTCTGCACTAATGAGCCAACAGGAAGTGATTCATGGCGTGACCTCACAGGCGACCTCCAAGGCAGATGGAGACCGGACCGAATCAGACCGGACCGGGCTGAACCAGAACCCTTCATGACCTGCTGACAGTTGTCCAATCGGATCAGAGGTTCTGAAGTTCTGATGCGACCCAACAAATCGGCGCATCGGATCCAGAGTGGACTCCAGCCTGGTCCGGGCTGCAGTTTGGTTCTGGTTCTGTTTGTAGACTCTGTGTTTGTCTCAGGTCCGGTCTGGAACAGGAAGTGATGCGTGTCTCTGTGTCCCTGCAGGAAGTGCCCCTGATGACGAAGGCTCCTCCTCCTCCTCAGGTCTCCTCATCTCAGCAGGTGGGTGGTTACCGCGGCAACACGTGATGTCATTATGGCGAACATTTTGGTTCCTCTGACCCGGTCTGCTGGTTCTGGACTCTGACTGGTTTTGTTCACCGGAACATCAGGTTGTCTCTAAAGCTGCTGCAACTGGATCAACCAGAACCGACCCAGACTGACCAGAACAGAACCGGAGCTGTTCACCTGGCTGCCAAGTTCTGACTGACCAGAACCTTTAAGCTCAGCTTCCTGGTTCTGATCCAGAGTTTGTTTTCAAGTTTTTGGCCCCAGTTGAGGGAATCCGACCAGAACCAGAACCAGCAGCTGGTTTCCAGATCTTCTCTCCGTCAGACCATGTGACCTGCAGCCTGGTTCTGATTGGCTGCTGGGCCATCAGATGCAGCTGGTTCTGATCCAGACAGATGACTTTAATAAAGCTTAATTAACCGAGGGCTTGGTGTCCCTCCTGGGCCGCCGTAGTTCCTCAGCAGCAGCAGAGCAACCGACGGAGCTGCTTGATTGGACGTTCCCGTTTCCTCCCCAATTACTGAGCGTCACCTTTAACCCCCAACACACACCCTCCCCCACATCAACACCGCACCTCAACGAGCCGTTCACACTCCGCAGAGCCCCGACACACACACGCACACACATAGGAACACACACACACACACACACATAGGAACACACTCAGAGGAACACACTCAGAGGAACACACATGCACAGAAACACACACTTCACAGCCTCTTCACTCGTCCTTCAGTCTTTGTTTCCCCCAAATACCTGACACACACTCAGACCACACCCACCCATCCCATAACATCCGGTTAAAACTTAATGTAACATGTCATTTATAATTATAAGATAATTTACTGTAACATCATGATATAATTTAATATAACATAATAGAATGTAATTCTAATTTTATGCACAGAAATTTTCCCATTTTGAGAAAATAAAGGATTTTTTTTCTTCTTCGCCGTTTCTGGTTCTGGTCCAGTTGGTGGGTAGTGGGCCAGTTCTGCAAGGATCCGGACCCAGTTGCAGCTGGACTCCTGTAGGTGGCGCCAGCAGGCTGAAAGTGCTGATTTCAGATGGGAATATTACCCCCCCATGATGCATCAGTAGATTGTTTCCAACACATATCAAAGTATCGCAGTAGAAAGTGTTGATGAAAACAGGAAACTGAATTGTTTTTCTGAAAAAGAGTCACTGCGCTAAAGGGGAGAAACATTTATGGAATAAGTTCTGACGTAGTGAACGCCACCATCCACTGGAGGCTCTGTGCCTTACCAGAGGCACCAAACATGGAGAAGGACTCTCTGGTGGCCATGCTAGCTAGCCACCAGCTAGCCACCTCTACTTCCTGTTTATTACATCTGATGAAGTTTTGCTTGCCTGGCTGATTTTCTCCAAACCTGTTGATGGAAACATGGTAATTCGCATTTTATCTTTTACGTTTTAAAAGTTTGCATGACAGTTGGAAACAGTTGCCAGAGGACACTAGCGCAGTTAAATGGTACGTCACCATGACAACTTGGGCCCGGATTGGGCATGGTCTCCATGAACGAAGCTGATTGGCTGTTGATGATGATGCTGATTGGCTGTTCCGGGAACCAATCATGTGACTGAAGTCATGTTACTTGTTTCAGTTGCAGTGCTGAAGGAGATTCTCCACCTGCAGAAACAAAGATGGCCGACAGAGACGCTACATTGAGTCCAGAGCTCATCGTGGAGTTGGGGTGGGGAGGCAGCTGCGTGTATGTGTGTGTGTGTGCGTGGCCCCAACTCTCTGCAGACTGAATTTAAATGCGACGTTTCGGCCACTAATGCAGAAATCTGCAATCGCCTCATGGACGCCAGCTGCTGCGTCCTCAGCTGTCCTGCTGTGTCTGTGACTGAGACGCTCCAGGCCCAAACCCAGTTCTGGTTCTGATCCGGAACAGGATCAGGACTCTGGGTCAGGGTGGTTGGGACCCTGTGTATGTGTGTGTGAGAGAGAGAGTGTGATAAATATTGCATGAGGCTCCTGATGCGATGTGGACAAACACTCCCAGCTGAGCTCACACACACACACACACACACACACACACACACACACACACACACACACACGATTTACCGGCAGTGTGTGTGACAGATAAGATGACTAAACACACACACACTCTCTTCACGTCACATTAAACATTCGGCAGTTACCGTGACAACCTGAACACTTACCTGCTGGGACCTGTCAGATGTGAACCAATCAGATGGCAGAACCGACTGGAGCCAGACGGGGGAACGGAACCAGAACCAGGACAGATGTTCAGGTGAGGGGGTGGAGCCTGAACAGAACCTCAGAACCCAGGTTCAGTCAGACAGACAGAACCAGCAGAACCATGAGCAGGTTCTGGATTTCTGCATGAGTTGGACCTGGTTCTAATTGGTTTAGACTGGTTCTACTGGATCAGAACTGGTTCTACTGGTTTTACTGGTTGGAGCAGCTGGACCAGTCCGAGGGTGTGGTCGCTGATCTCCCCCCTCTCCTTTTAAATAATAATGAGTTGGCCCCGCCCCTCGCCGCTAAGCCCCGCCCCCTCTGCCTCCCAGAACAATGACAGCTGCTCGCACGCCCTCTCCCTCTCTCTCTCGGTCTCAGTCTGTTGTTGGAATGAAAACTCGTCAGAGGTGAGTCTCTCTCTCTGTGTGTGAATGTCTCTCGCTCTGATTGATCGGACTGACAACCGCCTCGTTAACGAGCTTCTGAGGTAATTAGTGACTCTGTGGGCTTTTAATCTGAAAGGTTGTGGAGCATCCAGCCAGCCTGTTAGAGAGGAAGAACAGAACCAGGGAGGTTCCTGTTGGACCTCTCTGTGCTTCAGTTTGTGGCATGTGGAACTGCTTTTATTTTGAAAGGTCAGCTTCAGCTCTCAGTGTTCTGCTGGTTCTGGTGGTTCTTTGGTTCTGCTGCAGAGACGAAGCGGAAGCAGCAACAGGAAGTTGTCATGCTGGTCTCCAGGAAGTGTTTCCTGGAGGAAACCGAGACGCTGTCTAGGTGTGAAGTTGATGACTTCCTCTGGCTTCAAACAAACAGAACTTCAGAGACGGCTGCTCTGAGCCGAGGAGCTCATCAGAACCGAGCTGAACCAGAGTCTCTGGATCAGAACCTGCTGCAGGCCGGTCCGTTTCTCTGATGGTTGGAGGTTCGGTACATGATGATATTTCATTTTCCGGATTTTCAAACGCTCCTTCTTGATTAGTCTGGACTGGGACCTGATCCGGTCCAGGACCGGGTTCTGACAGCAGCAGAACTTCCTGGTTCTGTTCAGCTTTTTTTTACAAACATCGGAACGAGTTTACTGAGCAGAACGTCTTTGTTTCAGTTCAGGGGAAAAACGACAGAGAATGTTTCTGTTGTTTTGTGGTTGTCATGGTGACAGGTTAAACAAAGTAAAAACATTTTCATAAAAGTTACAAAGTGGAGCTGGATCTAACCAGGTCTTGGACTAGGACCTGGACCGGTTCCTCCGCTCCTTCAGGGCTGACAGTACAGAGTTCTGGTCCACATGGTTCTGGTTCTGGATGGAATCCAGAGTTCTCTGTGTTTTATAGTCTGATAATCTTCCTCGGTTCTGAGCCTCTTCCTCCACCGGGTCGGTTCTGGTTCTTCTCCAGTAGGAGAACCTTGATGTAGTGGAACCAACAGGACCTCCAGAACGTTTCTACGCTCGTGTTGCTGCTGGTGTGGGCGGGGCTTATGGTTAAACGACAAGTGTGGGCGGGGCTTATGGTTAAACCGTAGGTGTGGGCACGGGTTTGAAGGCTCCTCCTCTTGCTCTCGTTAACGTTCTGCAGACAGAGAACCAGAATCGTTCTCAGGATTCTCCTCTGGTCCATCTTCAAAATTTTGGACCCAGATCTTGGACCTGGTTCTGGGATTAGCGCCGTTTTGTGGTTTTGCTGCAGCATTTCCCTTCGACTCCTTGGTGTGTTTGTTGCCATGACAACCACTCGAGAAGCATCATGGGATGGGATGCGGGTGCAGCAGCAGAACAGGTTCAGGTGAGCTTCTGAGCGGTCAGAGGTCAAACTCCTGGAAACACCTAGGGCCTGCAGGGGGCGCCAGAGGGTCCAGGGAAACGGGGAAACTGTGCCGGAGCCGGGTGATGAAAGACGAGGCGGCGCAGATCACACACACACACACACACACACACACACACACACACACACACACACACACACAGTCAGAGTGATGGAATCAGCATCAATGTTATTAACGACCATCAACCTTTCTGCTCTGATCACACTCTGACTGTGTGTTTCTCTCTCTCTCTGTGTGTGTGTGTGTGTGTGTGTGTGTGTGTGTGTGTGTGTGTAGTATCAAAGTCTTGTAGTTATTAATATTTCATGTCTGCAGTGATCAGTATTCAGTCTGTGGAGCTTCAGAGCCGCAGCAGCTGCAGAGAACTGAACTGAACCAGGGAGGTTCTGGTCCTGTTGGTCCAGAACCAGAACACTCCTCCACAAAATCCAGGGACCGGTTCTGTTCCTCTATAAGAACCGTCTGACTGGGTCCAGCTCCAGAGGTTCTGAGGTTCCACATCAGCATGAAAGTTTCTATCAGGAGATCTGGTTCTGACCCAGTTCTGACCTGGTGAGTCCAGAACAGGAGCTAGAAAACGGGTCGGTCTGGTTAGAATCACCAGTCTCTGCAGGAAATGGACCGGACCAGAACCTTCAGCCTCTCTGAGAGGTTCTGGTGTTTATCCTGCCGGGTCCTGAGGTCCAATCCAGAAACACTCGATGGTTCCTAGTTCAAACCAGAACCAGAACCTGAGCCCAGCAGGTGGGACCGCAGTCTGATCCAACTGGAACCTTTTATCCGGTTCGCTCCAGAACCGCCCTCCCTGCCCAACCGGGTCGTCTTCAGACGGCTCATTGTGCTCCTGCTGGAGCGATCGGCGTCACCACGGCAACAAATTAACTTCCTGTTGGGACCCTGATGACGGCGCCGCGTCGATCTGAAGACATTTAGAAAAACGACTTTTCCTTCTGTGACGGAAATCCTGCTGAGCGTTAACATGTTTATATCAAACAGCCAGAACACACACACTCACACACACAGAAACACACAGAAACACACACACACACACACACACACACACACACACACACACACAGAAACACACACACACACACACACAGAGACGTGTGTGAAACAACAAAGATGAAGACAAAGAAACCAAAACTTGTGGGTGGAGAACTGATGGAGTATTGATATGTTATTGATAGATTACTGTATGGTGAATGTTTTGCCTCCTCACTGCTTGAACTGGACCTGTTGCTGGGATTTGGGTCGTTCTGATCCAGAACCAGAGGGAACTGGATCAGAACCCCTGGTTCTGGATCTTCTCTGGTTCCTCCAGCAGCTCAGACCATCACACCACCACCACTGTGTAGCTAGTTTCAGTCCGGGTTGAACCAGACCAGAACCCTCCATAGCGGTCCACTGCTGCTTCCTCAGAACCTTGTCTTGGCAGTCGTCCTGACGGGTCTTTGAGTTCTTTTGGGTCAGCAGTGGTTCTGCTATAACTGTTATAACTCGGATACTACAGCAAGTTTTTGCCCATTTGGAACACAAATAAATCTGAATCTGTGTTCCATGGAAGCCATTTCTGGTTGAGTGGTTCTGGTTCTGGTGGGTCGGCCTCCTGTTCTGGTTCTGGTCCAGGTGTGGATCAGTTAACCCAGGCTGATCATTTATCTGAAATAATTTTTAATAACCCAGTCGCTGTGTTTCCATTGGCCGCATAAATGCACAATTTGACATTTGAAAATGAATTTGCTAAATGGAAAATACACCGATCCTTTTAGCTGGGTCGGGTTCTGAGGTTCTGCAGAGATCTAGTCGGTTATGGTTTGAAGCCAGTTCCAGGGGGAAAACGACCCACAACTGATCCAGAACCGGTTCCGGAGCAGGTCCAGAACCGGTTCTGGATCAGCAGCAGCAGCAGCGGAGCGGCTCTGACTGAAAGTAGGACGAGAAGCAGCGCAGAGGGAGGGAGCGCCGCGAGGGAAGGACAGGAAATGAACAAAGAAAATGAAGAGCAGAGGAACACACTCCGCAGCAGCTCCACGGCCTGCGCGCGCACGCGTGTGTCTGTGTGGGTGTGTGAGTGTGTGTGTGTGAGTTTGTGCTTCTGCTCTTTGAAGACAGAGTGAGCGAGTCGGCAGAAAACCACAGAGATAATATGTGGGTGGAGGTGGAGGTGTGTGTGTGTGTGTGTGTGTGTGTGTGTGTGCGCCTGCCTGAGGTGAAGCAGCCTGTAATCATCACCTCTCTGTGATGAAAGCAGCCGTCGCTCATTAGCATACAGGGGGGGCTGAAACAAAAGCTGAGTTTAGAACAAACTGCTGCGATTAGCAGAGTAAACCGCTTTGCTGCAGCATCCAGCGTTACCATGGCAACCAGAAGCACCTGGAGCTGCAGTTCCTCTGGTTCTGGTTCCACCACTTCCAGAGGTTCTCGATGGTTTCCTGGGTTTGGTTCTGGTTATATCCGGGTTGGGCTGTCCAGAGGTTCTGGACTGGTTCTGGTTCTGTTGCAGGTTCCAGTTCTGCAAAAGAGAAAAGATGATGGAATGTTCTGGAGGAACTTTAGGATGCAGCTTCCTGGACCTGTTTGCAGATGGACTCCAGGCTCAGTTACTGTCGGGTCAGGAACCGGCAGAGAACCCGCCTGGGATTACAACCAGCAACCTTCGTCCCAGAGAACTGGGTCTGTTCTCCTGAGAAGCTGGAGGATCAGAACCGGGTTCCCTCAGGTGTCTCAGGTTCCCTCAAGTGTCTCAGGTTCCCTCAGGTGTCTCCAGGTTCCCTCAGGTGTCTCAGGTTCCCTCAGGTGTCTCAGGTTCCCTCAAGGGTCTCAGGTTCCCTCAGGTGTCTCAGGTTCCCTCAAGTGTCTCAGGTGTCTCCAGGTTCCCTCAGGTGTCTCCAGGTTCCCTCAAGTGTCTCAGGTTCCCTCAAGTGTCTCAGGTTCCCTCAGGTGTCTCAGGTTCCCTCAAGTGTCTCAGGTGTCTCCAGGGTCCCTCAGGTGTCTCCAGGTTCCCTCAAGTGTCTCAGGTTCCCTCAAGTGTCTCAGGTTCCCTCAGGTGTCTCAGGTGTCT
>NW_006800581.1:128517-134110 GCF_000485575.1 Poecilia formosa | reverse complement strand
CCCCTCAGGTGTCTCAGGTCCCCTCAGGTGTCTCAGGTCCCCTCAGGTGTCTCAGGTCCCCTCAGGTGTCTCAGGTCCCCTCAGGTGTCTCAGGTCCCCTCAGGTGTCTCCGGGTGCGTTTAGAATGTTGCAGCCTTCCAGATTTTTGCCTCTCTGGGTTTTTAGAAGAGAAAGTTCAGCTTCCAGCTTCCCTCCTCTTCTTCCTTTTTGCCCTCCTCTTCCTCCTTTTTGCCCCCCTCTTCTTCCTTTTTGCCCTCCTCTTCCTCCTTTTTGTCCTCCTCTGCCTTCCTCCTCTTCCTCCCGTTCCTCCGTTTGTTTCCCTTCATGAATTATGGATGACTGTGAATCTGCAGGATTTCCATGGAAATGTGGAAAATATGTGAGTTTTTCCTCGAGGTTCTGATGATCCAGTTAGACCCACCAGAACNAGGTTCCCTCAGGTGTCTCAGGTTCCCTCAGGTGTCTCCAGGTTCCCTCAGGTGTTTCCAGGTTCCCTCAAGTGTCTCAGGTTCCCTCAGGTGTCTCCAGGTTCCCTCAAGTGTCTCAGGTTCCCTCAGGTATCTCAGGTTCCCTCAGGTCTCTTCAGGTTCCCTCAGGTGTCTCCAGGTTCCCTCAGGTATCTCAGGTTCCCTCAGGTGTCTCAGGTTCCCTCAGGCGTCTCCAGGTGCGTTTAGAATGTTGCAGCCTTCCAGATTTTTGCCTCTCTGGGTTTTTAGAAGAGAAAGTCCAGCTTCCTTTCTCTTCCTCCTTTTTGCCCTCCTCTTCCTCCTCCGCCTTCCTCCTCTTCCTCTCGTTCCTCCGTTTGTTTCCCTTCATGAATTATGGATGACTGTGAATCTGCAGGATTTCCATGGAAATGTGGAAAATATGTGAGTTTTTCCTCGAGGTTCTGATGATCCAGTTAGACCCACCAGAACTGGGACGGCAGCTGCAGCCGCTCCGACCGGGTCAGAGTTTCTACTGACCCCCAAACATTTCCGCTGCTGTTTCCCAACACCTTGAGTGGCGCCACCTACAGGGTGAAACCCAGATCCAGGTTCTGGTTCCAGTCGGAACTTTGCAGCTGGTTCTGATCCGGTTAACGGTTCTAGTTCTGGAGGAACACTGGAACCAGTTTCACCCAGTTTAGCGCCCGGCTCTGAGTCCCATAACATCCCTGTTTGAAGCGTTGCTGTGGAAACGGGGGCGGTTGCCATGGCGACGAGGCTGCAGTCAGACGGAGAAGCGAGTGAAGGAGCCGCAGGGCTCAGCCTCACCTGCTCAGGTGGATCTCCTCATGTCCTATCAGAGGCGTGAAACATCGCTGCGGCATCACGGTTCTGATCGGGTTCTGGTTGGGTTCTAACTGGGTTCTGGACGAGCTCTGGTCAGGTTCTGCAGAGACGCTCAGACTCTGTGGGCTGAACCGGTCCGGCTTCAGAACAGAACTGCTGGTTTAACAGCCAGAACCAGAATACAGACTAATCTGCAGGAGGGATCAGAATCAGAACCAGTTCGGATCCGTGTGGTCAGCTGGTTCAGTGATCGGATATGTTGAAGAAAACTCCGGTTACTGGTTGTCACTGACATGGTTCTGATGGTTCTGTTGGGTCAGAAATTCAGTCCTGGTTCCTGAGGCTTGGTCTCGGCCTGCTGATGGCTCCGCCTTGTTTCTAAGGTCACATGACCGTCGGTAACCACGGTGTCCTTAAAGCAACACTAACGCTGTGAAAGATTGACTCCGCCCCCAAAGACACTGAGAACGAACCGACATTTGAACAACAGATGATGATGATGATGGGAGATTTTTCTGCCATAACTGGAGAGCACACACTGTCCGTCTGAAAGCAGGACTTCATGTTTTCCTTCTCAAAACTTGTGATGCTTGAACTCCAAACTTCTGCTCTCAAATATTCACTCTGCTCTCTCAAACCTTTCTGCTCGCACTCAAAACTCGTCTCTCTGCTCAGATCAAATCTCCACTTGCAAACCTCTCTCCTGGCTTACAAATAATTTTCTGCTCGCACTTGGAACAGAAAAGTACCGTCATCTGGCAACCTCTCAGCCAATAGAATGCAAGTGTTGTCCGGGTGCGTTTATTTCCTTCTAGTGGGTGAGCCATCGCTCCCTCCCTCCCCAGTAGCTAATAGCCGCTTTCGCTGGTCACTCAGGACAGACAGGCTGCAGTCCAGCTGCAGAGCACAACCTCTCAGCTATTTGCTGAGAGGTTGCCAGGTGACGGTACTTTTCTGTACCAAGTGCGAGCACAAAATGTTTTGCAAGCGAGCAGAGACAAGTTTTGAGCGCAAGGAGAAAGGTTTGAGAGAGCAGAGTGAATATTTAAAGAGAGCAGAAGTTTGGAGTTCAAGCATTACAAGTTTAAGCATGAAGTCCTGCTTTCAGACTTGACAGTGTGTGCTCTCCAGTTATGGCAGAAAAATGACCCCATAGATGACGTCCAGCCTTCCTCATGGTGTCTCCTGTTCTCACCTGTTGCAGGTAAAGAGGAGCTGCCATGTTGGCCTCCTCCATTTCTTCCTCAGTCCTCCTCTTCCTCCTCCTCCTCCTCCTCCTCCCTCCTGCCCACCCTGCAGACGCCTCCATGCAATGGGTGAAGCTGGAGGGCTCCCCCCTCTCTCACCTGCTGCTGGACCCGAGGGTGGGGCAGCTGTTTGTTGGCGGAGTCGACCACCTGTATCAGCTGACCTCTGACCTGGAGGTGATGTCACATGTTAAAACCGGCCCTCTCCTGGACTCTCCGGACTGCCTCCCACCAATCGTTGCTCAGGACTGCCCCTCGGCCACGCCCACTCACAACCATAACAAGCTGCTGCTTCTGGAGGCAGGGGCGGAGCCAGGGCCGGGGGCGGAGCCAGGGCCGGGGGCGGAGCCAGGAAGCCTGATTGTCTGTGGTTCACTGTTCCAAGGAACCTGTGAGAAGCGGTGAGTCCCAGTCTGGTTCTGGTCCTGGTTCTGGTTCCACTCTGGTCAGAATGAGCAGTTGAGTGTCCAGATCAGTGTGTTGACCTCTGACCCCAGCCTGGTCTCATGTCTCTGCAGGAGTCTGTCCAACATCTCTCAGCTCATCTATCGGACCTCCAACCCCGTTGACACTCAGTATGTCGCTGCCAATGACCCTCGGATTTCCACCGTCGCCGTGGTGATAACCACCCGGAGCAAACAGGAAGCGGGCATGCCCAGTGGCGTGCTGCGCCTCCTGATGGTTGGTCGAGGCTACACCAGCCGGGGTCCTGGGGACATCCCACCAATCACAACGCGGCGCCTGCACCCGGTGGCTCCGCCCCGCAGAGCCTTCTCCCAGGAGGAGGAGCTCGGAAAACTCGTCGTGGGAAGTTACTCTGAATACAACAACCACTTTGTGAAGGCTGTCGCCCATGGCGACCACGTCTACTTCCTGTTCTCACGGCGGGACATGAGGCACACGAAGGAGTACAGGACCTACGCCTCGCGGCTCTGCTCCTCCGACCGCAGCTTCTACTCCTACGTGGAGGTGCCGCTGCTGTGCCGCGGCGGCTACAACCTGGCTCAGGGGGCGTGGCTAGGAGACCTGTCAGGTACACCGGCGCTGTTTGTCGTCATGGCAGCAGGGCAGGCGTCCACGCCCATAGCAACGAGCCGCTCGGCGCTCTGTGTTTATACGATGAAGGACCTGGACGCCACGATGCGGCGGGCGCAGGAAGTGTGCTACACGGAGGGAGGACTTGATAGTAGTGGGCAGGAAGAGGCCTACATCGAGTACGCCGTGTCATCCAAGTGTCTGAAACTCCCGAAGGTAAAAGCGCTGCTTCCCCTGGTGGTGAGACTTGAAAAATCTTTTATTACAGTCTTCATAAACCTGTTTCCTAAAACCTGTTTCAAAGCTGAAACCAAAAACCGGCAGTGGGGAAACTTATGCTAATAGCAGAGCTAGTTTTTAGTTTAGGGTTAGCTTTTCCTGAATTAGTTTTTCTGGATAAACTCTAAAGCGCTAGTTCGCGGCAGTTTCATGAACTTTCATGTGAATAAAATTCAACGTCTGTGTTGAGGTTTTGGTTATCAACACTTAAGAATTTTCCAAGACATTTATATTCATGCTCTTATTTTGAAGCAGTTCCGTTTCCTCTCCACCCGTTCTATACCCAGAATGCATCTGTTATACAGTGAACAGTTTAAAATCTACCTATGTCCTACATCCTTTCTGACTGAGTGTCAGAAAGCATCAGTTTGGCAAAATCAGCAGAAGAAGTATAAGACTGAAAACACAAGTGAAGCGTCTGTTCCAAAGGATCATGGGAGAAAAGTCTTGTGGTCTTCAGCCAAAGACTAAATAGAAATCCTCCAACCGCTAAAATCTGACGCCTCCATCTTGTTTCCATCTGGTGAAGAAGGAAGTTGCTCTCAGTGTCTTCAGAGGTTTTTGTGTCGTTTCCTTCAGTTGTTCTTGGTGCAGCGCCCCCACAGGCCAGGAGGGGAACAGGCTGGTTTGACTCAGAACCACAGCAGCTGGAGGTGGAGCAGATGGTGGAGTTCTGGGTCCAGTAGAACCGGGTCGACCGGACCACCAGGAGGGAAACAGCCTAAAGATCATTCAGTCTCCTCCTCCTGGTTCCTCCGTTAGATTGCCCCTCCCATGTTAGCGCCGCCTCTTGGTCCCATGAGCCTGGATCTGTCAGCCCTCCTGCTGCTCTGCTGGGGGCGAAACTGCAGACTGAGGGAAGCTGGTGGCCTGGGGATCATCTGCAGCAGCTGCACGGATCATCAGACAGCTGCAGGCCAATCTGACCCAAATACAGCACAGAGTGTTTGTGTGTGTGTGTTTGTGGGTGTGTGTGTGGGTGTGTGTGTGTGTGCCCACATCAACATGTAAACATCATGTTGTGTCTCTCTTCTCTCTCCTGTGAAGGAGTCTCTCTCTGACTACCCCTGTGGGGGGGAACACACCCCCAACCCCATCGCCAGCGCCGTTCCCCTGGGAGTCCCGCCCACCGTCACGCTGAACACCCAGCTGACCTCCGTTACCGCGGCAACAGAGGCCGGACACACCATCGCCTTCCTGGGAGATCGAGACGGACGTCTGCACAAGGTGAACACACACAGGGTGGCGCTGTAGACCCAGAGTCAGCCGATCAGGTGACCCCAGAGGTCATCGTGAGGTTCTTCGGGACTGCAGAACCGTTCCCCCAGGACTGCAGAACCGTTCCCCCAACCGTTCCAGCTGGGGGAACGGTTGCAGCTCTTTTGCTGCCTCTGTGGTTCGGTGGGGGCTGGAGGTTAGGCACTGGGAATCTTCTATACGGTACGGCTGAAATGTCGAGACAGACAGGAGGATGGAACACGATGTTCGTACGGCTGAAGCACGGTGGACGGGTCAGGCGTAGTGGGTACAGGACAATATTGACTGAACATGGACCAGTAGAACCAGTGGAACCAGCGGCTGAGTGGTTCTGGTTCTGGGGGTCTCAGAGAGACAAGATCTTTACTGAATCAGTCAGTCTGACCACAATCCTGAGAGCCGGTTCTGAATGTCCAGAAAACCCGTGTTCATCCTTACACACACACACACTCACACACACTCACACACACTCACACACGGAGGTTACAAAGCCGCCTGCAG
>NW_006800581.1:118680-127883 GCF_000485575.1 Poecilia formosa | reverse complement strand
CCGCCACTCATTAATAATACATTCTTGGTGTGTAGGTGTGTGTGTGTGTGTGTGTGTGGTTGTGTGTGTGTGTGTGGTTGTGTGTGTGTGTGTGTGTGTGTGTGTGTGTGTGGTGAACAGGTGTTTAGCTTGGGGGCGGGCTCTGGGAGCATTCTCAGGCTTAAATTGCTGATTGGTTATTGCTGTCCCAGGTGGATTGTGGGTAATGATGTTGCAGGACGACCCTGAAGGGTGTGTTAATGAGCGCTTGGCTTTGATTCAGCGTGTTAATATTTAATCACACACACACACACACACACACACACACACACTGCTGCTCGGTCTCCATCACTGATTCGTAACAGAAACTCCTGGTGACTCCTCGTTCCCCCGCTCATGCTTCACATCCGGTGGATGTCGTTGTCATGGCAACCTGTATTGTTTAATGAGGTGAGCTCCAAGAACCAAAAGCGGTCCTGGATCTGGAACGATGGGATCCAGTTGGTCCAGAATCCAGGGGGCTGTGACATCACAGCGCCGCAGGCAGAGAGTGGGACAAAGAAAGGACAAGAGAAGAAAAACATTTGATCGTTAGATTTTCTGTTCTGGTCAAACTTTGACTTTTTTTTAGATGAATTACTTTCTTTAAAAGTTTTTCCAGGTCACCTGTGAGCAGGTAGACAGTTCTGTTTGGGACTAACGTCTCACCTGTCCTGCAGGTGTTGGTGCGTCCTGATAGGTCTGGCCATCTGTACGGCAGCCTGTTGGTGGACGGGGGCGGAGCCATCTGTGCCGACCTCCTATTGGACGAGAGCCAGCATCACGTTTATGTTTTAACCGACGACCGGGTGAGAGACGCGCGTCAGTCCCGCTGTCCCTCTCCTGTCCCCGTTCCCCTGTCTGTCCAGTCAGGACATCTGCTTCCTGTCTTTGTCTAGGTGTCCAAGGTTCCCGTGTCGTCCTGCGAGAGACAGACAGACTGTCTGTCCTGTCTGTCCATCAGAGACCCGTACTGCGGTTGGTGTGTCCTGGAGGGACGGTAAACCTCTCTCACCTGTCCATCACCTGTACTGTCCTTCAGGGTCCTTTGCGGTCCTCTATCTCCATCTGATGGACATCAGGGGAACTGCAGACATGTGTCCTTTGTCTCTGCGGTGTCCAGGTGTTCCCGTAAACATGAGTGTGAGCGCCACCTGCTGGACAACCATTGGCTGTGGAGTTTTGAACAGACCAATCAGTGTGTCACGGTGCAGAGCCTGCAGCCAGCCAATCAGAGCAGAGATGAGCAGACCCAGGTGAGATGGACCGACTGGGAGCTGATTGAGCCGGATTCTGGTTCTGGTTCTTCACCTCGTCCTCTCTTTGTGTCCTAGGTAACCATGTCAGTCGTCCAGCTGCCTGTCCTCCAGGGGGCGGAGTCTCTGTCCTGCGTCTTCGGGAGCCTGCCACCCCAGCCGGCTGTTGTCATGGGAACAGAACTCACCTGCCAGTCACCTGCGCCGGAGCTCCTCCCCCCCATGCCGCCCGGAAGTGGTGAGCGAAGGTCGCCTGCAGAGAGTTCCCGATGCTCCGACCTGCTGCTGAATGACCTCTGACCCCACAGATCACATGGTCCTGCCCGTGTCTCTGATGT
Source organism: Poecilia formosa (assembly GCF_000485575.1). NCBI lineage: Eukaryota > Metazoa > Chordata > Actinopteri > Cyprinodontiformes > Poeciliidae > Poecilia > Poecilia formosa. The sequence continues at coordinate 126,271 of NW_006800581.1, read as the reverse complement.
TTGGTCACGTGACCGTCGCCATGGGAAACATGACCTTCTACGACTGCGGAGCCGTCAGCCGACTGAACCAGAGTTCCCAGTAAGAGTCCAGTAGCTGCCACAGCAGGAGAGGAAGATGATATGATGAAAATGATGATGGTGATGGTGATGATGGTGATGGTGATGATGAAGATGATGATGATGATGATGAAGGTGGTGGTGATGATGATGATGATGATGAAGGTGGTGATGAAGATGATGGTGATGATGAAGGTGTCTCTGTATCTCAGGTGTCTTTCCTGCGTCGGCTCCTTCTGGACCTGTAACTGGTGTCCTCTGGATCAGATCTGCACCCACAACCACAGCTGCCCCAGGAAGCTGGTCCTCAGCCACAACGTGAGACACCTGTCCGTCCACCTGTCTGTCCTCCTGTCCGTCCTCCTATCTGTCCACCTGACTGTCCTCGTCTCTCTCCAGGACCCTCCTGGTCCCGCTTCCTGTCCTCTGGTCTCGTCTCTGAGAGGTTCTTCTTTAGTGCCCATGGGCCTCAGCACCACTATAGTTCTGGAGGGGCGGAACCTGGACGTCTACCAGGTGAGTCCGTTTAAAACCTTCAGGTCCAAACTGATCAGAACCCGCTCAGCCCCACAGCAGATCCGGTCTCTAAGGTCTGGTTCAGGTTCTGTAGGAACTGTCAGGTCCAATCTCCATGGAAACCAGGACACTGATGTGATTGTCTGGTGGTTGATTAACGGAGCGTTGGCTTGTCAGTTGGCTTGCAGATGTTCCTCAGGTGTGTCTCAGGTGTCTGAAGTTTCTTTTTGTCCTGCCCGTCCAGGACGAAGCTCAGTACGTTTGTGTTGTTGAAGTTGAAGACGTGCAGCTGGACCTGACGGCTGCTGTGAGGAAAACTGAGGACAACACACACATCTTCACCTGCAGCCCCCACCAGGTAACACACACACACACCTGCAGAGCCTTCCCTCAGTTCAGGTTCCTGAAGCTGCAGTTTGTCCTCAGTTTCAGTATCGCCTCAGCCAGCTGCAGTATTCTGCTGCCATCTACCTGCGCAGAGGACAGAGACGCATTGATGCATCACCTGGACTCAGACGTAAGGAACTCACCTGTTGACCCAGTAGAACCAGAACAGATTTTTACAGGTTTTCAGTCATGATCCCTTTCAGATTATTGGACCTTTAGGTTCTGGTTCCGTCAGTATCGGACCTGACGGATGTTGGTCATTTTCTCTTCAGTCCACCTGTATGACTGCTCAGCCGGCCAATCAGATTGCTCGCAGTGCCGGGCGGTGCCTGAGGAGTACAGCTGTGTGTGGTGTCTTGGAAGCCCCGCCCCCAGATGTGTTTACAGCCAATCATGCTCCGGCTTACCCGCAGACACCTGTCCGACGCCTCAGATCACACAGGTGAGTCCTCCCACCGGGCGTGGGTCCGCAGAAGTCTTGTTGCCATGGAAACGTGTCACCGGTCTGTCTGCAGGTGCATCCTGTGACTGGACCCGTGGAGGGTGGAATCCTGGTAACAATCACAGGATCCAACCTGGGCACCAGGTACCAGGACGTGGTGGGCGGAGTCAAGGTGGCAGACGTCCCATGTGTGGCTCAGCCTGAAGGATACCAGATCTCCACCAGGTAGACTCACCTGACTGGTCCTCAGTTAACACCTGGCTGCTCACTGCTCCACCTGTCTTTACCTGCCTGCTCACCTGTGTTAGGGTCGTGTGTGAGCTGCAGAGCAGTGGGAATTACCGGGTCGGGAATGTCCAGGTTACCGTGGGAACCACTCCACCTGGCCAATCAACCCAGATGTTCACCTATCAGGTGAGACGGCAGGCCTGCTGAGGTTCTGTTCAGCCGGTTCTGACCTCAGGCCCGCGGACCAAAGTTCTGCTGTTTTGGTCTCTCCCCAGAACCCTAAGCTGACCAGCCTGGTTCCAGATAAAGGCCCGGTTTCTGGAGGAACCAAGGTGACCATCAAAGGCCAACAGCTGCTGACCGGGCAAACCTCGGACCTGACCGCCTTCCTGGACCGGCAACCCTGCTTCATGTGAGTTCTGACCCGGTTCTGCTGGCACTGATGGTACTTCCTGGTTCAGTTTGACACGTCTCTGTTTTTCTGTGTCCTCCCAGTTTGAATGAGGTGACTGATTCCCAGTTTGTGTGCAAGACCAGTTCTAGTAATTGGACCGGACCAGTTCCGGTTTGGGTCTTCTTTGGTAAAGCTAATCGGACCGGTCCTGAGCTTACCTTTCGTTACCTGGACGACCCCGTCATCACCAAAGCTACACCTGCAGAGAGTTTCTACGCGTAAGGACCAATTACTGAGCTTTGTTTGTACAATGTATTACTGTACACTCAAAATAATACACAGCAAAGTGACGGAGTATTATGCTACTGCAAACTGCTATTTTTTATAAAATGCATAACTTTCAAATTGACAGATTGTTGCTCAATGACTGTGTTCATTTTTGACTGGTAATTGTGTACCATCTTCCATTTAGCAGAGAGGGGAGCTAATATATTAAACATTACATTTATTGTCATTTTTCACTCAGATACAATATGCTAACAGATTTTACAGTCTGTAGTCCTTAAGCATAAATTAGCAGATTTAACTGCAGTAAATCTGACTTTATGTGACATATAAGCATCAACACAAAATATGGATGAACCAACCTGAAATACAGCAGCAGTTAGCTGCTAAGCTAGCATGCTAGCACCGGAATGCTAGTACAGTACAATCAGTAAATTTGTAAATTGTAAATTGAAATTTTATTTCGAACATGATACAAATATAAAAAGTAATATAGTACACAATAAGAAAAGTGAATAGAAAAGAAAAGAAAAAAAAATACAGATATCTGTTTCAGTTAACATATCATGCTCAAAATGGGGTAGGAAGAAGTAAAAACTTATTAACTCCTACCCCCTAAACAGGGGGTCACTTCTCTCAGTCTCAATGTTCTGGGTAAGCTCTCATATACAAACTATCTTAGATAAAACCGAATAAAACATTAATGAATAAACATTAATGTTTTGTAACACTATGATGTTGCAATAAATAAATCATTATTTACCATGGTAGATTTGTTATTTCACTCTCAAAAACATCGCTTACATTAAACGGTTTGATGCAGTAACGTTACATGAGAAAAGAAAACTTTATGGGAATTATATCCATGCTGGTGGACTTTAGCAACCCGTAATTAAGTAAAAATAAGATTGAAAGTCTTTACTGCTTCGTGTGTCTGTGCCAACTGGTAAAGCAGGGCAAAAGATGCACCCAACCGTCATAGAAAGCATCGCCACCCTGTGGTGCAACTCGGTAAAACACCTCAGTTCAATAAACCGTCACCACCTTTTAGTTCTGTTAGATTATCAATGAAACAAAACAATGCGATCATATCTTGGTGCGTCACATCTCATTTTATCAATTAAAGTAATTCTGGATTTGTGTTAATGCGTATTAACGACATAATTTTGAAACTTAAAATACTAAAAATGTCTAATTGATCAAAGCTTTCTGTGCCGTTAAATGCCTGGGATCTATGGTCTTAGTTACAGTTTTGCTTCCTAATAAGGAGTTGATTTCCTGTTCTCAGGGGAGGGCGTGTCATCAAGGTGACGGGCAGGAACCTGGACGTGGTGCAGGAGCCGGTGATATCTGTGTGGGTGGAGCCTCTGGAGGTGCAGAGAGTGAAACGGAGAAGGCGATTGGCTCTCCTGACCGCCAGGCAGCACTTGGTCTTTAACGGCACCATGACGACAGTGAGATGAACCAACCAATCAGGGAGGTGCACCCTACCTACATGTTTTCACCTGCTCTCCTGTCTGTGTCTCAGGTGTCTGAGCGCTGCTCTGTCCTGTCGTCCTCTGAGATCACATGTCCGACCCCCGCGGTGCCCCCAGAGGTCAGAGTGAAGGGGGTGTGGTTTCAGCTGGACAACGTCCGGGTCCACTACGACAGCATCGAGGTGCCGTCAACTGGCCTGCTCCTCACCGCCGCATCAGACCCTGCTCAGTCTGATGATGTCTCCGTCTGTCTCCGTCTGTCTCTGTCCATCAGGGTAAGAGCTTCACCTATTACCAGAACCCCCAGTTCTTTCCTCTGAACCGAGATGCTCCGGACGCTCCGTACCGCTTCAAACCCGGCGGAGTGATCGCTGTAGAGGTACAGTGACTCTCATTGGCTGGTCCAGCGGATGCAGCATGCGGTCTGATGTGTTGGCGTCCCTCAGGGTCTGGACCTGACCAGAGCCATGTCCAAGGATGAAGTCCGGGCTCGGCTTGGAGATCAAGACTGTGAGGTGAAGACTCTGGACCGAACCCACCTGTACTGCGAACCCCCGGAGAATCAGCCTCTGAGCGTGGACGGCAGCAGCGAGCTGCCCATGCTGAAGGTAACCTGAACCGAGAGAAACACTAAGAACATCCCTGGTCCAGCAGCTTGAAGAACCTCCTTCAGCATGTGCTGGTCTCCTCTGCCCAGACTGGATCAGTCCAGCAGGATCGTTCATGTTGTTAGTCTACCTGTCTGTCTCTCAGGTGTTCATGGGGAAACTGCAGGCGGACCTGGGTCTGGTCCAGTACGACAGTGACTCGTTGCTATCTCCCATCCCGCTGGTGGCTCAGATCAGTCTGGGTGCTGGAGCTGCTGTCATCATCTTGTCGGTGCTGATCGTCATCCTCATGTACAGGTACAACCCGCTGCTGCCGTGTCCCAGATTTCTCCAGAGCCGGTTGATTGGATCCGCTGACCGGCGTTCTGCTTTGTTCTCTACAGAAGGAAGAGTAAACAGGCTCTCCGAGATTATAAGAAGGTTCTGCTGCAGTTGGAAACTCTTGAGATCAACGTGGGAGATCAGTGTCGTAAGGAGTTCACGGGTGAGCAGTGATGGGCACCGCTAACTCAAAAGTTAGCTTGACTATTGCTAAAGTGCTATTCATAATATCAGCTCGGCTAAACCGCAATATCAATGTTATGCTATTTAATGGGAGCTAATGCAAAAGCACAAACGTGTGCATCGTTAATTCAAAGGTTTGTTATGCCAACTTAAAAGCAATAACAATAACCAATAAGCAATAGCCAACATGGTATTTAGCAAAAGTTAATGCTAAAGAGCTTAACTGAACCACGTTAATGTGGGTTATTGCTAACTGAAAAGGCAGCTGCGCTAACTCTAAAGCACTAATAATAAACATTAGTCCCACTAAATCTCGATACCAACATGGTATTTTGCGTAAGCTAACTCAGTTAATTGCGGTAGCATTCTAACACTAGCAATTAATATTAATAGTGCTAAAACTCAATGCGAACATGGTATTTAGCTAAAGTTAAAGTGCTAAATTCAACGATGTTGATACCCATCATCAGTGCTGGGAACCATTAATTAAAAAGTTAGCTGCAGTAGCCTTAAAGCACTTATAAACATTAGTTCTGCTAACGTTAAAGCGCTAAATTCAACAATATTGAAATCCACAGCGTCAATTACGCAATGTGTGTTACAGGATAGAGCGCCCTCATCAGGGTCAGGTCTGTCATTACACACCTACCTGCATGGGTTGCGTTTCAGGAAGCGACTCTTTGGAAACATTCACTCAGTTTCAGTTTTAATGTTGAGTTTTGCTAACTCTGATTTAGCCTAACTGAGCACGTCAGTCAGAAAGGAAGCAAGAGATCAAGAGACTTTAAACTGTTTAATGTGCAGTGATGCATTGTGGGTACAGACTAATCATCATTTACTACGCTACCTTATGAATGGACTAAAGATGGGCTAAACATTTTCAAAGTTAGCAAAGATGCTAAAGTGCTAAGCTAACAGTTAGTGCTGCTGTTAGCAGATTAGCAGAAGTGTGTCCTCTATGGCTACCAGGTTGTGGTCTGCTGACATTCTGAGCATCCCACTGATCGACCTGTTGTTCTTCCCGTCCTGCAGACCTGATGACAGAAATGATGGACCTCAGCAGCGACGTGGGAGGACCGGGTCTTCCTCTGCTCGACTACAAGACCTACGCAGAGAGGATCTTCTTCCCCGGCCAGCAGACGGCGCTGCTGAGCCGGCAGTTGGACCTGCCGGAGTCCAGGAGGCCGACGGTGGAACAGGGCCTCCAGCAGCTCAACAACCTGCTCAACAACAGACTCTTCCTCACCAGGGTGGGTCCTGCTCAGGTGAGGCGGGTCCACGTGAGTGGGCCGCTGGTGCTGACGCTGTGGTTCTGTTCGGCAGTTCATCCACACGCTGGAGGCCCAGCAGGGCTTCTCCCAGCGGGACCGCGGCTACGTGGCCAGTCTGCTCACCATCGCATTGCACGACAAGCTGGAGTACTTCACTGAGGTCATGAAGACGCTGCTCCAGGACCTGGTGCAGCAGTACGTCGCCAAGAACCCCAAACTAATGCTGCGCCGGTAAGGAAAACAAACGCACCTCAGATGCTGCTGAACCAGAACCAGAACACCCGGACTGCTGAGGGTCCAACCAGAACCTGGACTGACCTCTGGCTCCTCTCTCTTTCAGGACGGAGACGGTTGTTGAGAAGATGTTGACCAACTGGATGTCCATCTGCCTCTATTCTTTCCTGAAGGTAGCGGTTTCTGTCCATACCTGTCTCTCCTCACCTGCCCTTCCCCCTGTCTCACCCTCACCTGTCTGTCTGACAGGAAGTGGCCGGGGAGCCGCTCTACATGCTCTACCGGGCCATAAAGTACCAGGTGGACAAGGGCCCGGTGGACGCTGTGACGGGGAAGGCCAAGCGGACGCTCAACGACAGCCATCTGCTGCGAGAGGACATCGATTACTCTGCCATGGTAACCATAGCAACAGGACTACCTCCCGCGCTCAAACCTGGTTTGGCCTGACCTGTCTGTCTCACCTGTTCCTCAGACTCTGAACGTCCTGGTGAAGAACGGAGTCGAGGTTCAGCCGTGTCCCATTAAAGTTCTTGACACCGACACTATCACCCAGGTAGGGACACGTTGGACAGGCCCCTGGTCACCTGTCACTCTGCTGCTCAACGGCCAGTGTGCTTCTGTGTCCAGGTGAAAGATAAGATCCTGGATCAGGTCTACAGAGGAGCTCCGTTCTCTCAGAGACCAGCAGCTGACAGTCTGGACATGGGTACGCACTAGTCGTCCTCACCTGTTTCACCTCTCCTCAGTCTGACAGGCAGCCGGTTCTCACTTGTGTACGTTTGTCTGCAGAGTGGCGTTCAGGTCAGGCAGGTCACCTGACTCTGTCAGACGATGATGTCACAGCAGTAGTTCATGGTCGCTGGAAAAGGCTCAACACGCTGCAGCATTACAAGGTGCGAACCGACCCATCACAGCGAGTCTCCACCTTCCTGTCTCACTGCTGCTCATTTTTACGTCACATTCTCCGTTCCTCAGGTTCCAGATGGTGCCACAGTCGCACTGATCCCTCGATTTCTCAGTTCAGGGGTCAACCAGGTGTTTCAAACCGGAGAAAGTAAGAACCAACACACCTCAGCCACCAGAATCACACAGGAAATCTGTTGACAACCCGAAGCCTTGACCACAACCCAGACTGTTGACCACAACCCAGACTGTTGACCACAACCCAAGCCGTTGACCACAACCCA